>NC_055695.1:34600209-34900209 GCF_017639745.1 Melanotaenia boesemani | reverse complement strand
CATGTTTTCGTCATCAGAGAGCCATTTTTAGCTTGTCTCATTATTGTCGTGAAAAAAGGTTCGTCAACAAAATAAATTTGTCATTGTCATCGTTGACGAAAACTACACTGGACCAGGGTTGTAGGGACCAGGGAACAAATTCAAATGGTAAATGGTTTGTATTTATATAGCGCTTTTACCCAAAGCGCTTTACATTATACAACACCTCCACATGAGCTTGACGGACCTAGGATCAAACCAGCAACCCTCAGGCTACAAGGCGACCACTTATATGAGCTTTTTTTTTTAAGTTTACATGACTTATTCATACAGAGTGGGCCTAAGAAAAGCTTTTTTTCATGTATATCTTCATAAATATACTGAATTTATGGGTTGTTATAGGATTATAAATGAATACTAAATATTTGTTTCCTTTTAGAGTGCATTTAGGTACTTTAGAAGAGAAGACTTTTGTTATTGGGGAGACATTTTATTAAACTAAATAAATATACTGAATTGATCAAATAAATTAGAAGATGATAGAGGAAGAAAGGAGTAAATAGGAATTTCTTTGAGAACAGTTTATTTAGCAGGATATCTATGAGACCCAAGTTTGCACAAGCTTGAACAGAAACAGGTGTTTGGGTGGGAACAGTGACGCTTTAACTCTGCCTCTGGACTGATCTTCATCCATGACTGGTTCAGAGACTGCGCTAGCCCTACTGCATTTTTAGGTTTTAAGGGTGGAGCAAGGGATTCTCCATTCCAGGATGCCATAACCTTTGTTCTGCCCAAAGGGGACAAAGTCTTACCCCTCCCTTCTTAATGTTTCAGGGGAAAGCATCAGTGCTTCTCGGTCTGTCTGTCTCTTTTTTCCGTTCAGGAAAATAGATGACGGAGATGTAAAATTATTGTTTCTGGTTAATTTTCCTCAATATGCTTCATTGCAGAGGAACAAAACCGTTTGGAGGAAAATTAACATTATAGGTATTTGTTTCAGGCAGGCACACCCACATCTCTTCAAAAATCACTGAAAGCTTATGTCTTACCTCATCCAAGGTTGACATTTCCCAGAGAATACCAACCCAAACTGAACATAACAGGGAAGTTCTATACCAAGCAGGAACTTAAATTAGCTGGTGTTGATAACAGACGCTGCGTTTAGTTCATACTTATTAAGAACATTCTTTAAAACTGCATCCTTTTTATCCCTCTCAATGTGTGAGAAATCTGGGCGTTCTTTTTGACTCTGAGCTGAATTTTATTACACACATCAGAAATATAACAAAAACTGGATTTCATCATCTTAAAAACATCACCAGAGTCCACCCATTTCTCTCTCTTGCCAGCAAGGAGGTGCCGATGCATGCTTTTATTTCTAGTATATTAGATTACTGTAATGCCCTGCTCTCTGGTCTTCCTAAAAAGTCTAACTTAAACCTACAGCTACTTCAGAACTCGGCGGCACGATCTCTGACGAGGACCAGAGGGCGGGAACACATCACACCAGTTTTAAAATCGCTGCATCGGCCCCTATGCGTTTCCGGATTGATTTTAAGGTTCCTTTAGTAGTTTATAAATGTCTTAATGGTCCTGGGCCATCTTATTTATCAGACCTTCTTTTGAGTCATGAACCCTCGCGGACCCTGAGGTCCTCTGGTACCGGCCTTTTAGTTGTTCCAAGGGTGAGGACCAAGACATACCGCGAGTCCTCTTTCCATTGTTATGGCCCTCGTCTGTGGAACAGCCTGCCAGAGGGCCTAAGGGCTGCAGAGAATATTAATGTTTTTAAAAAGAGACTTAAGACCTTTTTAGCTTAGCTTTTAACAAAATTTTATTTTATCTTAATTTATTTTACATAATTTTATTTCACATTAATTTATTTTCATTTTACTCAACTGTACTACTTCTTTATTCAATTACTTATTTATTCATTCATTATTAGCTGTTCTTATTGTTTCTTAAGGCTGTTAAAGTTTAATTGTAACTCCAGTGTTTTCCTCGTGGGGATCCTCCACGCCGGGGGTTTTGCCTGCATGGTCTGGGGGCTGCTGCCTCGGTTTTTGCACCCATCGGGGTGGCTGGGGCCCTGCATTGAGTGGAAGGAAAGGAGATGAGGCACTGAGGAAAGAGGAGCTAAGAGGTGAGCGGTCGTCAGACGGAAACTGGCCAGAGCGGAAAGGAAATTTAGATTTAAGATTTAATTTAGATCTAAGAACAAATTAAGGCATAAGGGTATGTTTTTGTGAGTATCACATGTATCTAGCAAACAAAACGACCTTCAGAGTAGAAAGAATCACTTGAACTAAGCAAAAACAATCATCAGTTAACCAGAGGAAACACTCCATAAGTTTAGATTGGAATGTGTCAGTGGAGAACTCGGGCATATCTCTGTCTGGTAACATATATAGGTCCAATGGTTTGAATGTTCAGTGGGATTCTAGAAATTGACCAAAGACATCACAGATGCACAGATCTGTTTAGGATTTCTGGATGCATTCTTTAAATCGGAACAGTACTTGGGCCGCAACTGATGGCGTTTCACAAGTACACAAAAACACAAATAAAGACAAGTACACATATTGAGAAACAGCCCTGGTTCTATGCTGGGGATAACTGATTCTGGTTCTGTGCTGGGAATAACTCTGGTTCTGGTTCCATGCTGAGAATAGTTTTTGTTCTAGTTCTCTGCTGGGAATAACTCTGGTTCTATGATGGGGATAACTGATTCTGGTTCTGTGCTGGGAATAACTGATTCTGCTTCTATGCTGGGAATGACTCTGGTTCTGGTTCTATGCTGGAAAAAACTCTGGTTCTGTGCAAGGACTAACTCTTGTTCTGCTTCTCCTAAGGAATAAATCTGGTTCTATGCTGGGAATACCTTATTCTGGTTCTGTGCAAGGAAAAACCCTCGTTATATGCTGTGTAGCGTTTAGCGTCATTAAACATTAAAGATGTTTAACAAAATTATTAATTTTAATAATTTCTGAAATTATGTTATTAATTTCCTCGTGGGGCACCACCACACAGATAGCTTTATTAATTCAAGCTAGAAATCAATCAGTTATCAATCAATCAGTCTCAGGATGCTACTAACGTGAATTCTTACATCAAAGGGACCCATAACATGGTTCAAAGGAGAAGTTCACAATAACCAGACCAGTTTAGGATAAATATGAAATATTTATTACTAAACTAATAATGCATAAATGAAAAGGAAATATTTACAAAGGACTTTGCATGGAAAAATGAATCAACCATTGCAAAATTCAGAATATGGAGTTCAAACCAGAATCTTATTTCAGTGTGTCAGAATGAATGAAATGTATGCAAGAAATGAACAAAAGTTAATTAACCTGCGGTGTTAATTAAACTAAGGTTCAGGACTGAAAAAGATCTCTGAGTACTAAAAGGAAAGAGGAAAACTGAATCTCATCTGTTAAAACTGGAAGTTTAACTAAGATGTAGAACTACTAAGATCACTGTCAGACAACCAACCATTCTGGGAGCAGATAAGCAGAGAATTGATCCGAGCAGGACTCGTCCGGTTCTGTTTGGATCGAGCCGACTTACGACCGTTGTGGTGACTCTGATGGCAAGTGAGGAACTTGGCGCAGGTGGTTTGGATCCCGAGCGACTTCCAGAAGGCCAGAAGATGCGTCACGTGGTGGTTTGGATCAGGCAGCTCTGCGGATGCGGACTCTCCCGCGGCTCGGCTGGTGGTATCAATGATGGACAGTGAATGACTTGCGGTGATATGGCAAAGATGAAAATGCCCAGGCTGAGAGCCCGCCCCTAAAATTGGGGTCACGTTTTGGGAGAGGGGGGATACTGGGGCCGGGGTCCACAGGCAGGGCCCCTCGAGGGTGTTAAGGACCTATGGGAACGGGAGCCCAGGGCCCAAAGGCCCCCGTGAAACAGGACCCCAAATGTGCCAGATTCCTCACCTTTTTGGGACCGTATCTCAGGGAGGGAAGGGCCCCAGTGGACCAGGTGCTGCTCCGCTGGGGGCCCAGGGGGCCCAAGTTATAAATACAGTAGGTTTACGACAATGGTCTGGCTGTAGATGAGAATCTGGAAGCAGCTTGGCTTCTGGACTAGCAGGGGGCAGTGTTTTCAGCCGAAAATGTGGAATTTGATCATTTTTTCAATAGGGACTCTATCTAGGTTCCCCCTGGAGCGGGACCTGGTCCGTTGGGGCCCGTGGGCCCCGTGGGTCCCGAGTTATAAACACAATGGGTTTAGATTGAAATCTGGAATGAGTCCAGATTCTGATTTATAACAACGGTCAGCAGTGTTTTTAGCTGAAAACGTGGAATTTGCTGTTTTTTTCGATGGGGACTCTATCTAGGCTTCCCCTGCACCCAAACGGACCAGGTGCTGACCCGCTGGGGCCTAAGGGGCCCAAGTGTAAACATAATGGGTTTAGATTGAAATCTGGATCGGTCCAGATTATAATCTATCAAGAAGTCTGCCACCCGGTGGCCATTTTAATAGGGGGTCCTTGCACTTTTGTCGACTGATTTGGATGGTAGTGGAGTAAAAAAATCTGGCGCGGGCCCCCGAGTCCAACAGTGTGGAATTTGTAATTTTGGGGGCTCCTCTGGGCCTGTTATCCACAATTTGGAAGCAAATTCCAAGTTCTGGAAAAGTACTTTCCCGGCATCTCCCAGCGGCGAGAGTGGGTGTGTTTTTCTCGGGTGTGGCGGCGTGGTTCCGTTGAGCCCGAGTTCCAAATTTCAACGTCACCCACAACGTCACGTCAATAGAGGTTCTGTGCTGGGAGTAACTCTGGTCCTATGCTGGGGATAACTGAATCTGGTTCTGACCAGGGAATAACTCTGGTTCTAAGCTGGGGATAACTCAATCTGGTTCTGTGATAGAAATAACTCTGGTTCTAAGCTGATTGTGGTTCTATGCTTGTAAAAATTCTGGTTCCACACTGGGAATAAATGATTCTTGTTCAGTGCTAGGAATAACTCTGGGATCATGCTGGGAATAAAAAATGCTGGATTTGTGCTGATAGAACAAAGGCTTTATTAAAGTCAAGAAATCATTAAAAAAGCACTATAATAGATAGATCAAATACTTGATTAAAGTAAAGAAATCACATAAAACCACTTTAACAGATGTTCGAAGGCTCTCTTAAAGTCATGAAATCAGATAAAACCACCATAGTAGATAGATCAAAGGCTTTATTAAATTCATGAAATCACATAAACCATGATAATAGATAGATTAAAGGCTTTAATAATGTCATGAAATCACCTAAAACACGGAGACAAGATAGATTAAAGGCTTTGATAAAGTCAAGAAATCACATAAAACCACCTTAATAGATAGATCAAAGACTTTATTAAAGTCATGAAATCACACAAAACCAAAATAATAGAAATATCAAAGACTTATTTAAAGTCAAGAAATGACATCAAACCACCATACACATAGATCAAAGGCTTTATTAAAGTAAAGAAATCAATTAAAACCACCATTATAGATAGATCAAAGGTCTTTGTAAAGTCATGAAATCACATCAAACCACCCTAAACGTACATCAAAGGCTTTATTAAAGTCAAGAAATCAATTAAAACCACCATTATAGATAGATCAAAGGCTTTATTAAAGTCAAGAAATTAATTAAAACCACCATTAGCTTTTTTCGGTACAGCGCAGACACTGCGTGAGTGGCGACTTGTTACAGCGGCTACAACTTTCCGACCTTTTTTTTAGTGTTTTTTTAGTGTTTTTATTCTATTTTTATTACTTATTTTACGTCACATCAGCACTTTATGTGAGGGTGAAGCTATGGCGGCTCACTTCTTTACTTTCGTAGCTTGCGCCTTGCTTTTATTGGAACTTTTTGGTGTAGCTGTGGGATACACACTCAACCACGGCTCCATTGTTTACTCCCGGGATCAGCTGTTAGCCCTGCGACACACATCCTCTGTTGGCGCGGAGAGGCCGGAGATCCCCAAGGAGTTACGGAGGAGGAAACGAGGCTGTAGATCGGGAGTTAAGCGCAGGGAATGGAAAAGACGGTACAAGCCTTGTTTACCGTCTGTCATCATGGGGAATGTAAGATCTCTCCCCAACAAGATGGAAGAGCTAACGGCGCTGACCCGGCTGCAGAGGGAGTACCGTGAGTGCAGCCTCATGTGTTTAACTGAGACGTGGTTGAGTGAACTTTCTCCGGACTCTCACGTCACCCTGGACGGATTCCAGCTGGTTCGTGCGGACAGGAACGCAGCGGAGAGCGGTAAGAAGAAGGGAGGGGGATCGATATTAAAGTTAAGAAAAGACAAAAAAAAAAACACCATTATGGATAGATGAAAGGCTTTATTAAAGTCAAGAAATCAATTAACACCACCATAATAGACAGATCAAAGGCTTTATTAAAGTTAACGACAGACAAAAAACCACTATATTAGATAGAACAAAGGCTTTATTAAAGTCAAGAAATAACGTAAAACCACCTTAATAGATAGACCTTCAGGCTTTACTAAAGTCATGACATCACACAAACCACCATATGAGATAGATAAAAAGCTTTATTAAAGTCAAGAAATCAATTAAATCCAACATAATAGATAAGTCAAAGGCTTTTTTAAAGTCCTGAAGTCACATAAAACAACCCTACACATAGATCTAAGGCTTTATTAAAG
This sequence comes from Melanotaenia boesemani, assembly GCF_017639745.1. Lineage (NCBI taxonomy): Eukaryota > Metazoa > Chordata > Actinopteri > Atheriniformes > Melanotaeniidae > Melanotaenia > Melanotaenia boesemani. The sequence continues at coordinate 34,893,568 of NC_055695.1, read as the reverse complement.
TCAACAAATAATGTAAAACCACATTAATAGATAAATCAAAGGATGTATTAAAGTCAAGAAATCAATTAAAACCCCCATCATAGATAGATCAAAGGCATTATTGAAGTTAAGAAACGACCTAAAACCACCATGATAGATAGACAAAATGCTTTATTAAAGTCATGACATCAGATAAAACCACCACAATTGATGGATGAAAGGCTTGTTTAAGGTCATGAAATCACGACAAACCACCCTAGACATAGGTCAAAGGCTTTATTAAAATCACTAAATTACAAAGACCACCTTAATAGATAGATCAAAGGCCTTTTTAAAATCATGAAATTACAACAAACCACAATTGACATAGATCAAAGGCTTTCTTAAAAGCAAGAAATTAAAAAGACCAGCTTAATAGATAGATCAAAGGCTTTAATGAAGTCAAGAAATCAATGAAAACCACAATTATATTTAGATCAAAGGCTTTATTGAAGTTAAGAAAAGACATAAAACCACCATAATAGATAGATGAAAGGCTTTTGTAAAGTCATGAAATCACATCAAACCACCCTAAATGTAGATCAAAGTCTTTATTGTCAAGAAATAACGTAAAACCACCATGATAGATAGATGAAAGGCTTCATTAAAGTCAAGAAATCCATTAAATCCACCTTAATAGATAGATCAACGGCTTTTTTAAAGTCAGGAAATTACACCAAACCTCCATAAACATAGATCAAAGGATTCGTTGAAGTTAAGAAAAGACATAAAACCACCATACTCGATAGAACAACGGCTTTTGAAAGTCATGACATCACACAAACCACCATAATAGATATATCAAAAGCTTTATTAACATCATGAAAACAGATAAATCCACCATAATAGATGGATCAAAGGCTCATGAAATCATATCAAACCACCCTAAACATAGATCAAAGGCTTTATTGAAGTTAAGAAAAGACATAAAAGCACCATAGTAGATAGATCAAAAGCTTTATTAACATCATGAAACAGATAAATCCACCATAATAGATACATCAAAGGCTTTTTTGAAGTCATGAAATCATATCAAACCACCCTAAACATAGATCAAAGGCTTTATTAAAGTTAAGAAATAACGTAAAACCACCCTAGTAGATAGATCAAAGGCTTTATTAAAGAAAAGAAATCGATTACAACCATAATAGACCGATCAAAGGCTTTATTAAAGTCAAGAAATCAATTAAAACCACCATTGTAGATAGATCAAAGGCTTTTTAGAAGTTAAGAAATGACATAAAAACACCATAATAGATAGACCAAAAGCTTTATTAAAATAATGAAATCAGATAAATCCACCATAATAGATAGATCAAAGGCTTTATTGAAGTTGAGAAAAGACATAAAACCAACATAGTAGATAGACCAAAGCTTTATTAAAATAAGGAAATCAGATAAATCCACCATAATAGATAGATCAAAGGCTTTTTTACAGTGATGAAATAATATCAAACCACCCTAAACATAGATCAAAGGCTTTATTAAAGTCAAGAAATGACGTAAAACCACCATAATAGATAGATCAAAAGTTTCATTAAAGTCATGAAAATAAGATAAAACCACCATAATTGACAGATCAAAGGCTGTATTAAAGATAAGAAAAGACAAGTAACCACCTAATTAGCGAGATCAAAGGCTTTATTAAAGTCATGAAATGACACAAAACCACCATAATAGATAGATCAAAGGCTTTATTAAAGTCAACAAATCAATTAAAACCACCATTATACACAGGTAAAAGGCTTTATGAAAGTCATGGAGTCACACAAAACCACCATAAATGATACATCAAAGGCTTCATTAAAGTCATGAAATCACACAAACCAGATAAAAGTTTTCATAAAACCATGAACTCAGATAAAACCACCATAATAGATAGACCAAAGGTTTTTCTAAGCTCATGAAATTACAACAAACCACGCCAAAAAATAGATCAAAGGCTTCATTAAAGTCAAGAAATCAATTAAAACCACCAAAATAGATAGGTAAAAGACTTTATTAAAGACAACAAATCAATTAAAACCACCAATATAATTAGATCAAAGGCTATATTTAAGTCATGAAATCACATCCAACCACCATAAACATAGATCAAAGGCTTTATTAAAGTAAAAAAATAACATAAAACCTCCTTAATAGATGGATCAAAGGCTTTTTTAAAGTCATGAAATCACACATAACCACCACCATAATAGATCGGTCAAAGGCTTTATTAAAGTTAAGAAAAGACAAAAGCCCATAATAAAGTCATGACATCACACAAACCACAATAATTGATAGATCAAAATCTTTATTAAAGTCATGAAATCAGATAAAACCAACATAACAGATAGATCAAAGGCTTTTTAAAAGTCATTAAATCACACATAACCACCACCATAATAGACCGGTCAAAGGCTTTATTAAAGTTAAGAAAAGACAAAAACCCATAATAAAGTCATGACATCGCACAAACCACAATAATTGATAGATCAAAACCTTTATTAAAGTCATGAAATCAGATAAAACCAACATAACAGATAGATCAAAGGCTTTTTTAAGGTCATGAAAAACAACAACCCACCCTAAACAAAGAATAAAGCTTCATTAAACTCAAGAAATCAATTAAAACCACCATTACATATAGATCAAAGGCTTTATTAAAGTCAAAAAATTAATTAAAGCCACCATTATAGATAGACAAAATGCTTTATTAAAGTCATGACATCAGATAAAACCGCCACAATTGATGGATGAAAGGCTTGTTTAAGGTCATGAAATCACGACAAACCATCCTAGACATAGGTCAAAGGCTTTATTAAAATCACTAAATTACAAAGACCACCTTAATAGATAGATCAAAGGCCTTTTTAAAATCATGAAATTACAACAAACCACAATTGACATAGATCAAAGGCTTTCTTAAAAGCAAGAAATTAAAAAGACCAGCTTAATAGATAGATCAAAGGCTTTAATGAAGTCAAGAAATCAATGAAAACCACAATTATATTTAGATCAAAGGCTTTATTGAAGTTAAGAAAAGACATAAAACCACCATAATAGATAGATCAAAGGCTTTTGTAAAGTCATGAAATCACATCAAACCACCCTAAATGTAGATCAAAGTCTTTATTGTCAAGAAATAACGTAAAACCACCATGATAGATAGATGAAAGGCTTCATTAAAGTCAAGAAATCCATTAAATCCACCTTAATAGATAGATCAACGGCTTTTTTAAAGTCAGGAAATTACACCAAACCTCCATAAACATAGATCAAAGGATTCGTTGAAGTTAAGAAAAGACATAAAACCACCATACTCGATAGAACAACGGCTTTTGAAAGTCATGACATCACACAAACCACCATAATAGATATATCAAAAGCTTTATTAACATCATGAAAACAGATAAATCCACCATAATAGATGGATCAAAGGCTCATGAAATCATATCAAACCACCCTAAACATAGATCAAAGGCTTTATTGAAGTTAAGAAAAGACATAAAAGCACCATAGTAGATAGATCAAAAGCTTTATTAACATCATGAAAACAGATAAATCCACCATAATAGATAGATCAAAGGCTTTTTTGAAGTCATGAAATCATATCAAACCACCCTAAACATAGATCAAAGTCTTTATTAAAGTTAAGAAATAACGTAAAACCACCCTAGTAGATAGATCAAAGCTTTATTAAAGAAAAGAAATCGATTACAACCATAATAGACCGATCAAAGGCTTTATTAAAGTCAAGAAATCAATTAAAACCACCATTGTAGATAGATCAAAGGCTTTTTAGAAGTTAAGAAATGACATAAAAACACCATAATAGATAGACCAAAAGCTTTATTAAAATAATGAAATCAGATAAATCCACCATAATAGATAGATCAAAGGCTTTATTGAAGTTGAGAAAAGACATAAAACCAACATAGTAGATAGACCAAAGCTTTATTAAAATAAGGAAATCAGATAAATCCACCATAATAGATAGATCAAAGGCTTTTTACAGTGATGAAATAATATCAAACCACCCTAAACATAGATCAAAGGCTTTATTAAAGTCAAGAAATGACGTAAAACCACCATAATAGATAGATCAAAAGCTTCATTAAAGTCATGAAAATAAGATAAAACCACCATAATTGACAGATCAAAGGCTGTATTAAAGATAAGAAAAGACAAGTAACCACCTAATTAGCGAGATCAAAGGCTTTATTAAAGTCATGAAATGACACAAAACCACCATAATAGATAGATCAAAGGCTTTATTAAAGTCAACAAATCAATTAAAACCACCATTATACACAGGTAAAAGGCTTTATGAAAGTCATGGAGTCACACAAAACCACCATAAATGATACATCAAAGGCTTCATTAAAGTCATGAAATCACACAAACCAGATAAAAGTTTTCATAAAACCATGAACTCAGATAAAACCACCATAATAGATAGACCAAAGATTTTTCTAAGCTCATGAAATTACAACAAACCACGCCAAAAAATAGATCAAAGGCTTCATTAAAGTCAAGAAATCAATTAAAACCACCAAAATAGATAGGTAAAAGACTTTATTAAAGACAACAAATCAATTAAAACCACCAATATAATTAGATCAAAGGCTATATTTAAGTCATGAAATCACATCCAACCACCATAAACATAGATCAAAGGCTTTATTAAAGTAAAAAAAATAACATAAAACCTCCTTAATAGATGGATCAAAGGCTTTTTTAAAGTCATGGAATCACACATAACCACCACCATAATAGATCGGTCAAAGGCTTTATTAAAGTTAAGAAAAGACAAAAGCCCATAATAAAGTCATGACATCACACAAACCACAATAATTGATAGATCAAAATCTTTATTAAAGTCATGAAATCAGATAAAACCAACATAACAGATAGATCAAAGGCTTTTTAAAAGTCATTAAATCACACATAACCACCACCATAATAGACCGGTCAAAGGCTTTATTAAAGTTAAGAAAAGACAAAAACCCATAATAAAGTCATGACATCGCACAAACCACAATAATTGATAGATCAAAACCTTTATTAAAGTCATGAAATCAGATAAAACCAACATAACAGATAGATCAAAGGCTTTTTTAAGGTCATGAAAAACAACAACCCACCCTAAACAAAGAATAAAGCTTCATTAAACTCAAGAAATCAATTAAAACCACCATTACATATAGATCAAAGGCTTTATTAAAGTCAAAAAATTAATTAAAGCCACCATTATAGATAGACAAAATGCTTTATTAAAGTCATGACATCAGATAAAACCACCACAATTGATGGATGAAAGGCTTGTTTAAGGTCATGAAATCACGACAAACCACCCTAGACATAGGTCAAAGGCTTTATTAAAATCACTAAATTACAAAGACCACCTTAATAGATAGATCAAAGGCCTTTTTAAAATCATGAAATTACAACAAACCACAATTGACATAGATCAAAGGCTTTCTTAAAAGCAAGAAATTAAAAAGACCAGCTTAATAGATAGATCAAAGGCTTTAATGAAGTCAAGAAATCAATGAAAACCACAATTATATTTAGATCAAAGGCTTTATTGAAGTTAAGAAAAGACATAAAACCACCATAATAGATAGATCAAAGGCTTTTGTAAAGTCATGAAATCACATCAAACCACCCTAAATGTAGATCAAAGTCTTTATTGTCAAGAAATAACGTAAAACCACCATGGTAGATAGATGAAAGGCTTCATTAAAGTCAAGAAATCCATTAAATCCACCTTAATAGATAGATCAACGGCTTTTTTAAAGTCAGGAAATTACACCAAACCTCCATAAACATAGATCAAAGGATTCGTTGAAGTTAAGAAAAGACATAAAACCACCATACTCGATAGAACAACGGCTTTTGAAAGTCATGACATCACACAAACCACCATAATAGATATATCAAAAGCTTTATTAACATCATGAAAACAGATAAATCCACCATAATAGATGGATCAAAGGCTCATGAAATCATATCAAACCACCCTAAACATAGATCAAAGGCTTTATTGAAGTTAAGAAAAGACATAAAAGCACCATAGTAGATAGATCAAAAGCTTTATTAACATCATGAAAACAGATAAATCCACCATAATAGATAGATCAAAGGCTTTTTTGAAGTCATGAAATCATATCAAACCACCCTAAACATAGATCAAAGTCTTTATTAAAGTTAAGAAATAACGTAAAACCACCCTAGTAGATAGATCAAAGGCTTTATTAAAGAAAAGAAATCGATTACAACCATAATAGACCGATCAAAGGCTTTATTAAAGTCAAGAAATCAATTAAAACCACCATTGTAGATAGATCAAAGGCTTTTTAGAAGTTAAGAAATGACATAAAAACACCATAATAGATAGACCAAAAGCTTTATTAAAATAATGAAATCAGATAAATCCACCATAATAGATAGATCAAAGGCTTTATTGAAGTTGAGAAAAGACATAAAACCAACATAGTAGATAGACCAAAGCTTTATTAAAATAAGGAAATCAGATAAATCCACCATAATAGATAGATCAAAGGCTTTTTACAGTGATGAAATAATATCAAACCACCCTAAACATAGATCAAAGGCTTTATTAAAGTCAAGAAATGACGTAAAACCACCATAATAGATAGATCAAAAGCTTCATTAAAGTCATGAAAATAAGATAAAACCACCATAATTGACAGATCAAAGGCTGTATTAAAGATAAGAAAAGACAAGTAACCACCTAATTAGCGAGATCAAAGGCTTTATTAAAGTCATGAAATGACACAAACCCACCATAATAGATAGATCAAAGGCTTTATTAAAGTCAACAAATCAATTAAAACCACCATTATACACAGGTAAAAGGCTTTATGAAAGTCATGGAGTCACACAAAACCACCATAAATGATACATCAAAGGCTTCATTAAAGTCATGAAATCACACAAACCAGATAAAAGTTTTCATAAAACCATGAACTCAGATAAAACCACCATAATAGATAGACCAAAGGTTTTTCTAAGCTCATGAAATTACAACAAACCACGCCAAAAAATAGATCAAAGGCTTCATTAAAGTCAAGAAATCAATTAAAACCACCAAAATAGATAGGTAAAAGACTTTATTAAAGACAACAAATCAATTAAAACCACCAATATAATTAGATCAAAGGCTATATTTAAGTCATGAAATCACATCCAACCACCATAAACATAGATCAAAGGCTTTATTAAAGTAAAAAAAATAACATAAAACCTCCTTAATAGATGGATCAAAGGCTTTTTTAAAGTCATGGAATCACACATAACCACCACCATAATAGATCGGTCAAAGGCTTTATTAAAGTTAAGAAAAGACAAAAGCCCATAATAAAGTCATGACATCACACAAACCACAATAATTGATAGATCAAAATCTTTATTAAAGTCATGAAATCAGATAAAACCAACATAACAGATAGATCAAAGGCTTTTTAAAAGTCATTAAATCACACATAACCACCACCATAATAGACCGGTCAAAGGCTTTATTAAAGTTAAGAAAAGACAAAAACCCATAATAAAGTCATGACATCGCACAAACCACAATAATTGATAGATCAAAACCTTTATTAAAGTCATGAAATCAGATAAAACCAACATAACAGATAGATCAAAGGCTTTTTTAAGGTCATGAAAAACAACAACCCACCCTAAACAAAGAATAAAGCTTCATTAAACTCAAGAAATCAATTAAAACCACCATTACATATAGATCAAAGGCTTTATTAAAGTCAAAAAATTAATTAAAGCCACCATTATAGATAGACAAAATGCTTTATTAAAGTCATGACATCAGATAAAACCGCCACAATTGATGGATGAAAGGCTTGTTTAAGGTCATGAAATCACGACAAACCACCCTAGACATAGGTCAAAGGCTTTATTAAAATCACTAAATTACAAAGACCACCTTAATAGATAGATCAAAGGCCTTTTTAAAATCATGAAATTACAACAAACCACAATTGACATAGATCAAAGGCTTTCTTAAAAGCAAGAAATTAAAAAGACCAGCTTAATAGATAGATCAAAGGCTTTAATGAAGTCAAGAAATCAATGAAAACCACAATTATATTTAGATCAAAGGCTTTATTGAAGTTAAGAAAAGACATAAAACCACCATAATAGATAGATCAAAGGCTTTTGTAAAGTCATGAAATCACATCAAACCACCCTAAATGTAGATCAAAGTCTTTATTGTCAAGAAATAACGTAAAACCACCATGATAGATAGATGAAAGGCTTCATTAAAGTCAAGAAATCCATTAAATCCACCTTAATAGATAGATCAACGGCTTTTTTAAAGTCAGGAAATTACACCAAACCTCCATAAACATAGATCAAAGGATTCGTTGAAGTTAAGAAAAGACATAAAACCACCATACTCGATAGAACAACGGCTTTTGAAAGTCATGACATCACACAAACCACCATAATAGATATATCAAAAGCTTTATTAACATCATGAAAACAGATAAATCCACCATAATAGATGGATCAAACCACCCTAAACATAGATCAAAGGCTTTATTGAAGTTAAGAAAAGACATAAAAGCACCATAGTAGATAGATCAAAAGCTTTATTAACATCATGAAAACAGATAAATCCACCATAATAGATAGATCAAAGGCTTTTTTGAAGTCATGAAATCATATCAAACCACCCTAAACATAGATCAAAGGCTTTATTAAAGTTAAGAAATAACGTAAAACCACCCTAGTAGATAGATCAAAGGCTTTATTAAAGAAAAGAAATTGATTACAACCATAATAGACCGATCAAAGGCTTTATTAAAGTCAAGAAATCAATTAAAACCACCATTGTAGATAGATCAAAGGCTTTTTAGAAGTTAAGAAATGACATAAAAACACCATAATAGATAGACCAAAAGCTTTATTAAAATAATGAAATCAGATAAATCCACCATAATAGATAGATCAAAGGCTTTATTGAAGTTGAGAAAAGACATAAAACCAACATAGTAGATAGACCAAAGCTTTATTAAAATAAGGAAATCAGATAAATCCACCATAATAGATAGATCAAAGGCTTTTTTACAGTGATGAAATAATATCAAACCACCCTAAACATAGATCAAAGGCTTTATTAAAGTCAAGAAATGACGTAAAACCACCATAATAGATAGATCAAAAGCTTCATTAAAGTCATGAAAATAAGATAAAACCACCATAATTGACAGATCAAAGGCTGTATTAAAGATAAGAAAAGACAAGTAACCACCTAATTAGCGAGATCAAAGGCTTTATTAAAGTCATGAAATGACACAAAACCACCATAATAGATAGATCAAAGGCTTTATTAAAGTCAACAAATCAATTAAAACCACCATTATACACAGGTAAAAGGTTTTATTAAAGTCATGGAGTCACACAAAACCACCATAAATGATACATCAAAGGCTTCATTAAAGTCATGAAATCACACAAACCAGATAAAAGTTTTCATAAAACCATGAACTCAGATAAAACCACCATAATAGATAGACCAAAGGTTTTTCTAAGCTCATGAAATTACAACAAACCACGCCAAAAAATAGATCAAAGGCTTCATTAAAGTCAAGAAATCAATTAAAACCACCAAAATAGATAGGTAAAAGACTTTATTAAAGACAACAAATCAATTAAAACCACCAATATAATTAGATCAAAGGCTATATTTAAGTCATGAAATCACATCCAACCACCATAAACATAGATCAAAGGCTTTATTAAAGTAAAAAAAATAACATAAAACCTCCTTAATAGATGGATCAAAGGCTTTTTTAAAGTCATTAAATCACACATAACCACCACCATAATAGATCGGTCAAAGGCTTTATTAAAGTTAAGAAAAGACAAAAGCCCATAATAAAGTCATGACATCACACAAACCACAATAATTGATAGATCAAAATCTTTATTAAAGTCATGAAATCAGATAAAACCAACATAACAGATAGATCAAAGGCTTTTTAAAAGTCATTAAATCACACATAACCACCACCATAATAGACCGGTCAAAGGCTTTATTAAAGTTAAGAAAAAACAAAAACCCATAATAAAGTCATGACATCGCACAAACCACAATAATTGATAGATCAAAACCTTTATTAAAGTCATGAAATCAGATAAAACCAACATAACAGATAGATCAAAGGCTTTTTTAAGGTCATGAAAAACAACAACCCACCCTAAACAAAGAATAAAGCTTCATTAAACTCAAGAAATCAATTAAAACCACCATTACATATAGATCAAAGGCTTTATTAAAGTCAAGAAATTAATTAAAGCCACCATTATAGATAGATAAAAGGCTTTGCTAAAGTCATGAAATCAAACAAATCCACCATAATAGATAGATCAAATGCTTTATTAAAGCTAATAAACACAACAAAGCACTTTAATAGATAGATCAAAGGCTTAATTAAAGTCATGGAGTCACACAAAAGCACCATAATTGATAGATCAATGGCTTCATTGAAGTCATGAAATCACACAAACCACCAAAATAGATAGATCAAAGTTTTCATAAAGTCATGAAATCAATTAAAACCACCAAAATAGATAGATCAAAGGCTTTATTAAAGCTTACGAAAGACAAAAAAGCACCTTAATAGATAAATCAAAGGCTTTATTAAAGTCATGGAGTCACACAAAACCACCATAATTGATGGATCATAGGGTTCATTAATGTCATGAAATCACACAAGCCACCATAATAGATAGATAAAACCTTAATTGAAGTCATGAAATCAGATCAAACCACCATAATAGATAGACCAAAGCATTTAAGTCTATCTAGATCAAAGGCTTCAATAACGGCATGATATTACACAAAACCACCATAACAGATACATCAAAGGCTTTATTAAAGTTAAGAAAAGACAAAAAACCACCATAATAGATAGATCAAAATCTTCATTAAAGTCCTGAAATCAGATAAAACCACATAATAGATAGATCAAAATCTTTATTAAAGTCCTGAAATCAGAGAAAACCACCATAATAGATAGACCAAAGGTTTTTCTAAGCTCATGAAATTACATCAAACCACCCTAAACATAGATCAAAGGCTTCAATAAAATCAAGAAATAATGTAAAACCACCAACATAGATGGATCAAAGGCTTTATTAAAGTCAAGACATCAATTTAAACCACCATAATAGATAGGTGAAAGACTTTATTAAAGACAACAAATCAATTAAAACCACCATTATAATTAGATGAAAGGCTTTATGAAAGTCATGAAATCACATCAAACCACCATAAACATAGATCAAAGGCTTTATTAAAGTGAAGAAAAGGCATAAAACCACCATAATAGATGGATCAATGGCTTTTTTGAACTGAAGAAAAGGCATCAAATCCCCATAATTGATAGATAAAAGTCATCATTAAAGTCATAAAATCAGATAAAACCACGGTAATACATAGATAAAAGGCTTTTTTAAAGTCATGAAATCACATCAATCCACTATAAACATAGATGAAAGGCTTCATTAAAGTCAAGAAATAACATCAACCCAATAAATATAAAATAAATAAAGTAAAATCACCTTATTAGATAGATTAAAGTCTTAATTAAAGTCAAGAAATTACAACGACCACCTTAACAGATAGATCAACAGCTTTATTAAAGTCATGAAATCAGATACACAACAGATAGATCAAAAACATTAAAGTCATGAAATCACACAAAACCACAATAATAGATAGATCAAAGGCTTGTTTATAGTCATGAAATCAGATAAAGCCACCCTAAACATTGATCAGAGGCTTTATTAAAGTCACTAAATTACAAAGACCACCTTAATAGATAGATCAAAGGCCTTTTTAAAGTCATGAAATCACATCAAACCATCATTGACATAGATCAAAGGCTTGTTTAAAAGCAAGAAATTGAAAAGACCAGCATAACAGATAGATCAAAGGCTTTAATGAAGTCAAGAAGTCAATGAAAACCACAATTATATTTAGATCAAAGGCTTTATTGAAGTTAAGAAAAGACATAAAACCACCATAATAGATAGATCAAAGGCTTTATTGAAGTTAAGAAACGACCTAAAACCACCATGATAGATAGACAAAGACAAAATGCTTTATTAAATTCATCACATCAGATAAAACCACCATAATTGAGGGATCAAAGGCTTTTTTAAGGTCATGAAATCACGACAAACCACCCTAGACATAGATCAAAGGCGTCATTAAAGTCAAGAAATTACAAAAACCACCTTAATTGATAGATCAAAGACTTTATTAAAGTTAAGAAAAGACAAAAAAACACCATTATAGATAGATGAAAGGCTTTATTAAAGTCATGAAATCACATCAAACCACCCTAAACATAGATCAAAGGCTTTATTGAAGTCAAGAAATCAATTAAAACCGCCGTCTTAGATAGATAAAAGGCTTTACTAAATTCATGAAATCACACAAAACCAGCATATTAGATAGATCAAAGATTTTATTAAAGTAAAAAAAATCAAACAAAACCACCATAATAGATAGATAAAAGGCTTTATTAAAGTCATGAAATCACTTAAAACCACTTTAATGGATAGATCAAAGATTTTATTAAAGTAAAAAAAATCAAACAAAACCACCATAATAGATAGATCAACGGCTTCATTAAAGTAATGAAATCAGATAAAACCACCATAATAGATATATACTAAGGTTTATTTAAAATCATGAAATCACATCAAACCACCATAAACAACGAACAAAGGCTTTATTAAAGTCAAGAAATTAAAAAGACCACATTAATAGATAGATCAAAGGTTTTAATGAAGTCAAGAAATCAATTCACACTACCATTAATAGATAGATCAAAGGCTTCTTTAACGTCATGACATCACACAAACCACCATAATAGATAGATCAAAGGCTTTTCTGTAGTCATGAAATCCCATCAAACAACCCTAAACATAGATGAAAGGCTTTATTAAAGACAAGAAATCAATTAAAACCACCATTACAGATAAATCAATGGCCTTTTTTAAGTCAAGAAATCAATTTAAACCACCATTATAAATAGATAAAAGGTTTTATAGAAGTTAAGAAAAGACATAAAACCACCATAATCGATTGACCAAAGACGTTATTAAAGCACGGACATCACACAAACCACCATAATAGATTATAATTATTTTTATTGAGCAGCAGTTGTACAGTACATGTACAAAGTTGAACATATAGAGGTTAAGTATACATAGAGCAGTGCTCATATCAACATTTTCTAGTAACAGTAGCCCACCCTGGAACATTTGGGACATCCACCCGGAGCGATGGAGACAGCAATAATGACAGGCAGAAAAAATGGCAACAACAAAATAGCATTATCATTGTCACTACCATCATTGATAAACATACATGCAGCGGGAAATAAAAGAGAGAAAACAAAAACAAAACAGCAACAGAAAAAACAGTAAATACAGGCTCTTTACAGCTTGTGTAGCTTATGCCACAAATTATTTGTTACACATGAATAATTAGGTCACACATGCAGATTCAAGAGGAGTTTGAGTAGCACTAGACAGGTAGGGTTTTGAGTTTACCTAAATAGGACAACACTGGGTCCCAGACAGAAAAGAATTTGTTCCGTGACCCCCTGAGAGAGTACTTTATCTTTTCTAAGTGTATGAAATGCATTAGGTCACTAAACCACAAGGACACTTTGGGCGGTTTGTTTGACTTCCAGTGTAATAATATCCGTCTGTGTGCTAGCAATGTTGTGAAAGCGATTATGTTTTGGTAACTTTTCCTTATTGTAGCATGTCTTCTATCCGTTGTACCAAATATGGCCATTGCTGCATTGGGTTGAAGGTCAATGTTTAGAGCTTCTGATAGTGTTTTAAAAATCATAGACCAGTAGGCTGTGAGGGACGGACACAACCAAAACATATGGGACAAGTTGGCAGGGGTATTTCGACATCTGTCACAGTTAGTCTCAACATTAGGGTATATTCTAGCCAGTTTTGCCTTGGAGTAGTGAATGCGGTGTAGAATTTTAAATTGAATTATGCTTAACCGGGCACAAGAAGTGCTACCGTTTACTTTCAACAAAGCATTGTCCCAAATGTCTTCTGACTCCAGTTCCCCACCCAACTCAGCCAACCAGTCTGCTTTGATCTTCTTAAGGTTTGTGTCTTTAAAGGAGGATATACAATTATTTATTCTTGAAATTAGTCTCTTAGTATTAAAAGGAGCCCCTAGCAGATCATCTAAACTGGGGGATGATGACATGTGAGGGAAGTTGGTGTCATGATACTGTATAAAGCGGCGGACTTCGAAATAACGAAATAGACTAGATCGGGGGAGACTGAATTTGCGAGACAGCTCGTCAAAACTTGCAAAAATAGAGTTTGTGTACATGTCTTTAAAATAATAAATACCTTGTCTTTGCCAAAGAATGAATTTGGAATCTTGTCTTGCCTGGGGAAAATTATGATTGTTAAGTATAGGACTCAGATAAATAAGGTTGCCAATTCCAAAGTTCTGTCTAAATTGAGACCATATTTTGAGGGTATTTATGACTACTGGATTGCTAGTGAATTTTGAGGCAGAAATGGGTAGACTAGAGGTGACCAAAGCTCTAAGGGAAGTGGAGATACAGGACGCAGCTTCTAAAAGGCACCAGTTCATATCAGGAGTGTAAAGCCAATGCACGACTTTGTAAATATTTGAGGCCCAGTAGTAATAACAAAAATTTGGTAGAGCTAGGCCACGACTGTTTTTAGGCCTCTGTAACAGTTCTAAGCGTATTCTAGGTTTCTTCTCATCCCACAAAAAAGAGGTGAAGGCCCTGTCAAGAGACTTGAAGAAAGATTTAGGGATGTAGAGAGGAATACATTGAAATAGGTAGAGGAATTTAGGGAGCACAGTCATTTTGATACAATTAACCTTCCCTGCTAAGGATAGATTGCATAATTTCCATTTCTTTAAGTCTAATTTAGTTTTGTCAAATAGTGGGCCAAAGTTTTTTTTGGTTAAGTTGCTGCATATCTCTTGTAATGTTAATACCTAAGTATTTGAAGCCATTTTTTGACATTGCAAATGGCAGATCACCATCTTGTATTTGAAGAGCCCGGGCATTAACAGGGTAATATTCACTTTTATTAATATTCAATTTGTATCCAGAAAAAGCTCCAAATTTTCTCAAAGTATGGATTACAACGGGAGCACTTTGAACAGGTCTGATACATACAGTAATAAATTGTCTGCATACAGAGATACCCTATGCTCCACCCCCCCCTGTGAATTCCACTGATTGATGGTAGTGTGTTGAGTGTGATAGATAAGGGCTCTGTAGCTAAGACAAACAGCAATGGACTTATTGGGCAGCCCTGACATGTGCCCCTTGACAACTTAAAATATTTTGAGCGTTTTCCATTTGTAATGACAGAGGCCTGGGGTGCATTGTACAAGAGTTTAATCCATGCGATGATGTTAGGGCCATAACCAAATTTATCCAAACATGCAAACAAGTGTTCCCATTCTATCCTATCAAATGCTTTCTCCGCGTCAAGTGAGACAACCACCTCGGGTATCCCACCAGACGCGGGAGAATAAATAACATTAAAAAGCCAACGGATGTTTATGAATGACTGGCGCCCTGGCATAAAACCTGTCTGGTCCGCAGAGATTATTTCACGCATTGTTCCTTCTAGGCGAAGGGCAAGAGCTTTGGCCAAGATCTTCACATCACTATTTAAGAGGGAAATAGGACGGTATAAGCCACATTCTGTGCCATTTTTACCTGGCTTAAGTAAAAGGGTGAGCGATGCTTCAGTCAAAGTTTGTGGGAGTGAGCCACGGGACACAGAATCATTAAACATATCAAGCAGGATTTTTGATAGTTTGTCTGAGAATTTTTTAAAAAACTCAATAGGGTGCTTTGCCATTTTGCATTGCCTTTATTGCTTTAATGATTTCTTTACAGTTTAATGGAAGTTCAGTCTTGTCCCTAAGCTCTGCTGTTACTGAGGGAGCTTCTAGGTCATTAAAGAAATGTACCATGTCAGAGCAGTCTCCGGTCATCTCTGACATATACAGATCTGAATAAAACGAAGTAAATGTGTCATTAATTTCTATGGGGTCAAAAGTTAATTCACCATCATCTTTCCGTATTTGGTGGATTTGTTGTGAAGCTGAGTGACACTTAAGTTGGTGTGCTAATAAGGGTCCAGCTTTGTCGCCATGCTCATAGAAGTATCCCTATGTTTTCAAAAGTAGGCGTTCTGTTGTTTCAGTCGATATCAAATTATATTGTGTTTGGAGGTCCAGCTTCTTCTTGTAGAGCTCAGGGGAGGGAGAGGCTGAGTACTGATCATCCGCTACAAATATTGATTTTATGAGCTCATCTTGTTTAGTTCTTTTAATTTTATTCATTTTGGCTGAATATGATATAATCTCACCCCTGATTACAACCTTTAGTGTTTCCCAAAAGAGAGAGGGGGAGATGCAATCTTTTTTGTTAGATTCTATAAAGTCATCAATTTTTTGGGATATAATTTTACAGAAGTTGTCATCAGATAAAAGGTTTCTATTTAATTTCCAGGAGGGACGTTCCAATTTATAAAGAGGGAATGTAAGATCTAGTAATACAGGGGCATGGTCTGATTCAACTATGGGTAGGTACTGAGTTCTGTTGACGAAAGGGAGAAGCCTACGGTCAATGAAAAAGTAATCTATTCGACTATATGAGTGATGTACAGGGGAGAAGAAAGAAAAGGATTTGCTCTGTGGGTACAGAAAACGCCAAGGATCAACATGTCCTGTCTCATCCATAAAATCTAACAGAAGTTTAGCTTTTTTAGAGAGGTTTATACACTTAGGGTTCGAGCGGTCAAGCAACGGATTTGCCACACAGTTTAAATCGCCCCCGAGAATCAATTGGTGTGAATCCAGATCTGGAATCAGTGAGATAATTTTACCTATAAACTTGTCATCATCCCAGACTGGAGCATAGACATTTACCAAAACCACTGGTTTGTGAAAAAGTAGTCCGGAAACCATCACAAATTGGCCATGAGGGTCCGTATTAATAGTGGTCACATTAAAATGAATCTTTTTATGTATCAGGATGGCCGTTTCACAGGTTTTGGAATTAAGATTGGAATGAAATATGTTACCCACCCAACCTTTTTTTAGTCTAATTTGACCTTTAACCAATAGGTGGGCTTCCTGAAGAAATGCCACATCACATTTTAAATGTTTAAGATGATTGAATATCCTGGCTCTTTTCACTGGCCCATTTAAACCTTTCACATTCCAACTAATGAAGCGTACTGCGGCACCTTCTGCGTCATTATCAGACATCATGTGTACTTGGAGTAAACAAAATAAGAAAAGGAATTTCTTCTCTTAAATAAAAAAAACATCCAAAAAATAAATAAAGAAAATAGAAATAAAGAAAGAAAGCCCGTACTGCAGAGATGTGTTGGTGTCCCTTACCCTATCCCTACTCTTAACCCTATCTGAACTCAAAACCAGAACTAAGCCCATACTTGTCCCTCTTGCTGAGGCAAGCTGCAGGCTAAACACTATTTCCAAAGACTTCCTGCAAAACATCCTCTTTAACATTTATACCCGAGAGGCTCCCAGTTCTTGTAATATGCTCTGCTGAGACCTCTTATCATTGGATATATTTAATATGTATGGGAGAAAAAAAAATAAAAAAAAATAAAATAATAATAATAAAAAATAAAAATAAAAAGGGGGGGGGGTGTAAATAAAAATAAAATTAAAATCAGACAATTCAAGGAGGAAAGAAACAGAGAGGGAGAAAGAGAGAGAAAATAAAAAAAGAAAAAAATAATAATAATAAAATAATAATAATAAAAAAAAAGAGGGGGGGGGGGGGTCGCGGTCAGGCAACAGTGACTTTCAACACGAGAACACATTCTGCAAGTATAACGTGTCAATATTACATTTGAACTAAATGGTGGTTAGATTAATGACAGAGTTCAAGGTATATATACTCGTGAACAGCAGGATATCCATTAGTCTAGCAGAAACATGGTGGAGCGACCGTAGCTCCAGTTTGGTGACTGCTGCTTGGCTTGAGATGGAGAGATAAACTTACATGAGCTTGAGCCCCGATGATTAGCCTTAGCCAGTCTGTACTGTACTGTAAAAAGTCCTACTCTCTGCCGAATCTTTGGTTGAGGGACTTCTGAGCTTCATCAGGTGAGTCGAAAGTAAATATGTCGTTTCCATACGTCACTCGCAGCCGGGCTGGGTAGAGCAGGTGGAATCTGACGTTCTTCTGATACAGGGCTCGCTTTATATCGTTGAAAGCAGCTCTCCTTTTAGCGAGCGTTGTGCTGACATCCTGGTAAATTCTCAATGTGGCATCTTGATATCTGAGCTCATGACTCCGAGCCCAGCGCAGCGCAGCTTCTTTCTGCTGGAATCTGGAGAAACAGACCAGGAACGTGCGAGGGGATGATCTTGGGCCAGGTTTGGAGGTTGGGGTCCGGTGGGCTCGCTCCAGCTCCGGCGGTATGGGGAAAACATCGGGTCCCATAACTTGAGTGAGAAGATCTGACATGAAATTTATTGGATCCTTGCCGTCTTCACTGCCTTCCGGGATGTTTAGTATACGGAGATTAGATCTCCGTGAGCGGTTCTCGAGGTCATCACACCGGTCCAGAAGCAACCGGTTTTGGCTCTGGAGCGTTTTAATAGTGGACTCTGCCGCCATGAGCCGTTCAAAGTTATCGCCAGCCACAGACTCGACTGAGGCAAGGCGGTTCTGGAACGAGTTGATTGTGGCCTGTAGAGAGTCCAGAGAGGCTTGTATCGGTTTGATGGCATCTTGAATTAGAGAAGAGACGTCCTCCCTAAACGAGGCTCTCTGTTTAGCGAGAAACAGAAAACAGAAAGTTGATCCATAGCCACCATCGCCGACGCAGCGGGTGTTTCAGGTGGTTCAGGCGTCGGGTTGTTAGCAGCGAAAGATGCTAGCTTCCCAGCAGCATGTTTTCCTGGCGTTTGCATGTTACAGGCAGCTTTTGCGTTTTTAGAATTGCTCATTTTATCCAAGATAAACTAGTGTGGATATAGTAACGAGTTCAGTCGAGGTATGTCCAGGTAAATTGTTTTTTTAAAAAACGGGTGGCAAAAGGTGAACAGAGATCCTTCGCGTGTACGTCCTCGCCCTACATGTCACAGCCGGAAGTCAATCAAAAGCTTTTTTAAAGTCATGAAATCAGACAAAACCACCTTAACAGATAGATCAAAGGCTCTATTAAAGTCATGGAGTCACAGGAAACCACCATAATCAGTAGATCAAAGTCTTTATTAAAGTCATGAAATCAGATAAAACCACCATAATACCTAGATCAAAGGCTTTTTTAAAGTCATGAAATCACATAAAACAGCCCTAAACATAGAACAAGGGCTTTATTAATGTCAAGAAATAATGTAAAACCACCCTAGACATAGATCAAAGGCTTTATTAAAGTCAAGAAAAAATGTAAAACCACCTTAATAGATAAATCAAAGGCTTCATTAAAGTCAAGAAATCAATTAAGACCACGATTATAAACAGATAAAAGGATTTATTTAAGTTAAGCAACGACATCAAACCACCATAATATATAAACCAAAGGCTTTTTTAAAGTCATGAAATCAATTAAAACCACCATTATAGATAGATCAAAGGCTTTATTTAAGCTAACGAACGACAAAAAAAGAACCTTAATAGATTGAAAAAGGCTTTATTAAAGTCATGAAATCACATAAAACCACGATAATAGATAGATCAAAGGCTTCATTAAAGTGATGACATCACACAAACCACCATAATGAATAAATCAAAAGCTTTTTTAAGGTCATGAATTCACATCAAACCACCATAAACATAGATCAAAGGCTTTATTAAAGCCAAGAACTAATGTAAAACCACCTTAATAGATAGATCAAAGGCTTTATTAAAGTTAAGAAAAGACAAAAAAACAACCAGTATAGATAGATCAAAGGCTTTGTTAAAGCCAAGAAATCAATTAAAACCACGATTATAGATAGATAAAAGGCTTTACTGAATTTAAGACAGGACATAAAACCATAAGAAGAGATAGACCAAAGGAAAGTAAGGATATCAGACAAACCACCAGAATAGATAGATCAAAGGCTTTATCGAAGGTAAGAAACAACGTATAAAACCACCAAGATAGATAGACTAAATGCTTTATTAAAGTCAGGACATCAGAAAACCACCATAACAGATAGATCAAAACCTTTAAATTAAATCATGAAATGAGATAAAACCACCATAATAGATCAAAATGTTTTTTAAGGTCATGAAATCACATCAAACCACCCTAAATATAGTTCAAAAGCTACATTAAAATCAATAATTCATGGAAAACCAGCTTCATAGATAGAACAAAGGGTTTATTGGAGTTAAGAAATGACAGAAAACCACCAAGATAGATAGACAAAATGCTTTATTAGAGTCATGACATCAGACAAACCACCATAACAGATAGATCAAAAGCTTTATTAAAGTCATGAAATCACACAAAACCACCATAATACATCGATCAAAGGCTTCTTTAAGGTAATGAAATCACATCAAACCACCCTTGACATAGATCAAAGGCTTTATTAAAGTCAATAAATCAGATAAAACCACCATAATAGACAGATCAAAGGCTTTATTAAAAACAAGAACTCAGTTAAAACCAACATTATAGATAGATCAAAAGCTTTATTGAAGTTAAGAAAAGACATAAAACCTCCATAAACATAGATCAAGGTTTTAATAAAGTCAAGAAATCAGACAAATCCACCACATTAGATAGATCAAAGTCTTTATTAGAGTCATAAAATCACATCAAACCACCATAAACATAGACCAAAGGGTTTATTAATGTCAGGAAATTTCAAAGACCACCTTAATAGCTAGATCAAAGGTGTCATTTAAGTCAAGAAATCACATAAAACGACCATTATCGATAATTCAAAGGCTTCATTAAAGTCAAGAAATCACGCAATACCACCATTATTAATAGGTCAAAGGCTTTTTTAAAGTAAAGAAATTACATCAAACCTCCATAAACATAGATCAAAGGCTTTATTAAAGTAAAGAAATCAATTAAACCACAATTATAGATAGAGCAAAAGCTTTAAAGAAGTCAAGAAATCAAGTAAAATCACCATTATAGATAGATCGAAGGCTTTACTGAAGTTAAGAAAAGACATAAAACCCCCATAAATATAGATCAAAGGCTTTAATAAAGTCAAGAAATCAGATAAATCTACCATAATAGATAGGTCAAAGTCTTTATTAAAGTTAAGAAATCACTTAAAACCACCTTTATAAATAGATCAAAGGCTTTATTGAAGTTAAGAAAAGAAATCATCCACCGTATTAGATAGATCAAGGGCGTTATTAAAGTCATGAAATCACATCAAACCACCATAAACATAGAACAAAGGCTTTATTAAAGTCAAGAAATTACAAAGACCACCATTATAGATCGATCAAAGGCTTTATTAAAGTCAAGAAATCAATTAACACCACCATTATAGATAGATCAATGGCACCATAAAAGTCATGAAAGCAGATAAAGCCACCCTAAACATAGATCAACGGCTTTATTAAATTCAAGAAATTACAAAGACCCCTTTAAAAGATAGATCAAAGGCTTTATTAAAGTCAAGAAATAACGTAAAACCACCTTATTAGATAGAGCAAAGAGTTTATGAAAGACAAGAAATTACAAAGACCACCTTAAGAGATCGATGAAAGGCTTGTTTAAAGTCAAGAAATCAATTAAAACCACCATTATAGACAGATCAAAGGCTTTACTGAACTTAAGAAAGACAAAAACCACCATTATAGATAGATCAAAGGCTTTTTAAAGTTAACAAAAGACAAAAAACCACCATAAGGGATTGATCAAAAGCTTTTTTAAAGTCATGTCAAAAGACAAACCACCATAACAGATAGATATAAAGCCTTATTAAAATCATGGAGTCACACAAAACCACCATAATGGATAGATCAAAGGCTTCTTCAAAGTCATGACATCACACAAACCACCATGATAGATAGATGAAAAGCTTTACTAAAGTCAAGAAATGACAAAACCACCTTAATAGATAGATCAAAGGCTTTATTAAAGTCAAGAAATAACATTAAACCACCTTAACAGAGAGATCAAATGCTTTATTAAAGTCGAGAAATCAATTAAAACCACCATTATATATAGATCAAAGGCTTTATTGAAGTTAAGAAAAGACAAAAACCACCATAACAGATAGATCAAAAGCTTTATTAAAGACATGAAATCAGATAAAACCACCATAATAGATAGAGCAAAGGCTTTTTTAAGATCATGAAATCACATCAAACAACCCCAAACATAGATCAAAGGCATTATTACAGTCAAGAAATAACGTAAAACCAGCATATTTGATAGATTAAAGGCTTTATTATAGTGAAAAAATTACAAAGACCACCTTAATAGATAGATCAAAGGCTTTATTAAGCTTAACGAAATATAATAAAACTACCATAACAGATAGATCAAAAACATTAAATTAATGAAGTCACACAAAACCACCAGAATAGATAGATCAAAGGCTTTATTAAAGTTAAGAAAAGACAATTAACACCACCATTATAGATAGATCAATGGCACCATAAAAGTCATGAAAGCAGATAAAGCCACCCTAAACATAGATCAACGGCTTTATTAAATTCAAGAAATTACAAAGACCCCTTTAAAAGATAGATCAAAGGCTTTATTAAAGTCAAGAAATAACGTAAAACCACCTTATTAGATAGAGCAAAGAGTTTATGAAAGACAAGAAATTACAAAGACCACCTTAAGAGATCGATGAAAGGCTTGTTTAAAGTCAAGAAATCAATTAAAACCACCATTATAGACAGATCAAAGGCTTTACTGAACTTAAGAAAGACAAAAACCACCATTATAGATAGATCAAAGGCTTTTTTAAAGTTAACAAAAGACAAAAAACCACCATAAGGGATTGATCAAAAGCTTTTTTAAAGTCATGTCAAAAGACAAACCACCATAACAGATAGATATAAAGCCTTATTAAAATCATGGAGTCACACAAAACCACCATAATGGATAGATCAAAGGCTTCTTCAAAGTCATGACATCACACAAACCACCATGATAGATAGATGAAAAGCTTTACTAAAGTCAAGAAATGACAAAACCACCTTAATAGATAGATCAAAGGCTTTATTAAAGTCAAGAAATAACATTAAACCACCTTAACAGAGAGATCAAATGCTTTATTAAAGTCGAGAAATCAATTAAAACCACCATTATATATAGATCAAAGGCTTTATTGAAGTTAAGAAAAGACAAAAACCACCATAACAGATAGATCAAAAGCTTTATTAAAGACATGAAATCAGATAAAACCACCATAATAGATAGAGCAAAGGCTTTTTTAAGATCATGAAATCACATCAAACAACCCCAAACATAGATCAAAGGCATTATTACAGTCAAGAAATAACGTAAAACCAGCATATTTGATAGATTAAAGGCTTTATTATAGTGAAAAAATTACAAAGACCACCTTAATAGATAGATCAAAGGCTTTATTAAGCTTAACGAAATATAATAAAACTACCATAACAGATAGATCAAAAACATTAAATTAATGAAGTCACACAAAACCACCAGAATAGATAGATCAAAGGCTTTATTAAAGTTAAGAAAAGACTATAAAAACACCATAATAGATAGAAGAAAGTCTTTATTAAAGTCATGAAATCACACATAACCACCATGATAGATAGATCAATGGCTTCATTAAAGTCATGAAAGCAGATAAAGCCCCCCATAAACATAGATCAAAGGCTTTATAAAAGTCAAGAAATTACAAAGACCCCCTTAATAGATAGATCAAAGGCTTTATTAAAGTCAAGAAATAACGTAAAACCACCTTATTAGATAGATCAAAGGCTTTATTGCTGCTCTCGTTACTCCTCATAAGCAAGAGCAACGCTCACAGTGGCAGGCCCATTGTTTACTCTCGCAACCAGCTGTTAGCGCTGAGTGAACCTGTACTGTCGCCGGGGGTCAGGCACAATATCCCGAAGGAGCTACGGAGGAGACGTCGGGGATGCAGAGCCGGAGTGAGGGTGAGGGCAAGGAAGGGGAGATACAAGCCTGCTGTTCCTGCCATCATAATGGGGAATGTGCGCTCTCTGGCGAACAAGATGGACGAGCTGGCGGCGCTGATTAAAACACTGAGGGAGTACCGTGAGTGCAGTTTACTGAGTTTTACGGAGTCGTGGCTGCACTCGCATATTCCGGACCACAGTGTTGCTGTACCCGGGTTTGTGACCGTGCGGGCGGACAGAGACGTGACAGACAGCGGTAAGAAGAAGGGAGGAGGGATTGTTCTTTATGTGAATGAACGTTGGTGCAATCCCGGACACGTCCGTGTCAAGGAACGTCTCTGCAACCCAACTGCTGGCTGTTGGGCTACGGCCGTATTACTTGCCAAGAGAGTTTACATCAGCCATTGTGGTAACTGTTTACATTCCCCCATCAGCTGATGCGGAGGCCGCCGCTGACGTCATCAGCTCCATCGTCTCCCGGCTGCAGACGCAGCAACCAAATGCCTTCATGGTAATCACAGGGGACTTTAATCATGCTAGCATGGACAGAACACTGACTGACTTCACTCAGTATGTGGACTGCTCCACTCGGGACAATAAAACTCTGGACCTACTGTATGCAAACTCACAGGGAGCATACAGTGCAACCGCCCTTCCCCCCCTCGGCAGGTCAGATCACAACCTTGTTCTGCTTTCACCAAAGTATGTGCCTATTGTCCGGCGGCAGCCTGTGCCCACAAGGAGAGTGAGGAGGTGGACACAGGAGGCTGAGGAGGCCCTGCAGGACTGCTTTGACTGCACAGACTGGGATGCACTCTGCCTGCCTCATGGGGAGGACATCAACGGTATGACGGACAGCATCACGGAATACATCAAATTCTGTGAGGACACTGTCATTTCCTCCAGGACTGTTAGATGCTTCCCCAACAACAAGCCGTGGATCACTAGCGACCTGAAGACCCTACTCAACATGAAGAAGAGAGCCTTCAGGTCTGGAGACAGGGAGGAGCTGAGGAGGGTGCAGCACCAACTGAGGGACAAGTTGAGGGAGTGTAAGGACTCTTACAAGAGGAAGCTGGAGGACAAACTCCAGAAGAACAACATGAGGGAGGTGTGGTCTGGAATGAAGGAGATCACAGGATGTTGGGGGAGAGGCAGACTGGCTGATGGTAATCGGGAGAGAGCTAACGAGCTTAACACCTTTTTCAACAGGTTTAGCTCTCAGACTGCCCCTGTCTCCTCTGCCCCTACCCCAGCCATCCCACACCTCCCCCCTACAGTGAGCCCACTGGATCAGACTGGACTTCAACCCATAACACCTCCCCCCACCCCAACCCCTTCCCCTGGCTTGACTGTAACAGCCTGGCAGGTGAGGAGACAGCTGGAGAGAGTGAACAGACACAAGGCCGCTGGCCCGGACGGTATCAGCCCCAGGATACTGAGGACCTGTGCCAGCCAGCTGTCTGTAGTTCTCCAGCACATCTTCAATCTGAGCCTCAGCCTGGAGAAGGTGCCGCAACTTTGGAAGACCTCCTGCCTGGTTCCTGTTCCTAAGAAGTCATCTCCATCTGGCCTCAGTGATTACCGTCCAGTTGCCCTTACATCACATGTGATGAAGGTGCTGGAGAGGCTGGTGTTGGCCCACCTGAGGCCCCTGGTGAAACCTTTTCTAGACCCTCTGCAGTTTGCCTACCGGCCACGTGTGGGGGTGGATGATGCTGTCATCTATCTGCTGCAGCAAGCTCACTCGCACCTGGATGGTAGTGGAGGCATTGTGAGAGTCACATTCTTTGATTTCTCCAGTGCCTTCGACACCATCCAGCCTTCTATACTGAATAGGAAGCTGCGGCTGATGGGTGTCGGCGGGTCCTCTGTCTCCTGGATCGCTGATTACCTGACAGACAGGCCGCAGTTTGTCCGGCTGGGCGGTGTCCTGTCCGATGTGGTGATGAGTGATGTAGGAGCCCTGCAGGGCACTGTGCTCTCTCCATTCCTATTCACCTTATACACCACAGACTTTCAGTACAACTCAGAGTCATGTCACCTTCAGAAATTTTCTGACGACTCTGCAGTTGTTGGGTGTATAAGTGGTGGACGGGAGGAGGAGTACAGGGGGCTAGTGGACGGATTTGTGGAGTGGGCGGGTAAGAATCACCTGCTGCTTAATGTGGACAAGACCAAAGAGATGGTGTTAGACTTCAGGAAGAAGTGATCAGCTCCACAGCCCCTCTGCATCCTGGGTAGTGATGTGGACACGGTTGAGGAATATAAATACCTGGGAGTGACTATTGATAACAGACTGAGTTGGAAGACCAACAGCACAGCTGTGTACAAGAAGGCCTGCAGCAGACTCTACTTCCTGAGGAAGCTGCGGTCATTCAACGTGTGCAGCAAGATGCTGGAAATCTTTTACCAGTCTGTGGTGGCCGGTGCCCTGTTTTCATCTGTGGTCTGCTGGGGGGGCAGCATTGCAGCCAGTGACACCAACAGACTGAACAAACTGATCAGGAAGGCTGGCTCTGTCATTGGCTGCAGACAGGACACTTTAGAAGCAGTGGTGGAGAGGAGGACACCGAACAAACTGTTATCTATCTTAGATAACCCGGACCACCCTCTCCACCCTGTGCTGGACAGACAGCGGAGCTCCTTTTCCAAAAGGCACAGACAGCTTCGCTGTCTCAAGGACCGCTTCAGGAAATCTTTCCTGACACATGCAATAAGACTGTTTAACTCATCATCATTGTGTCAGAGATAACAATATGAGTGACTGTTGTAACTGGCGAATTTTTGCTCTGACTGGATCAACCTTGCACAGTAAACTCCTCATCTTGAGTCACTGTAAACAACTGTCACTACTAATCATTGCACTATATTATTTGCTGGCTATTCTCACTTCTTACTGTGTATAGCTAAATACCTCCTTGTATAAGTCTTTTGTAGATATTGAAATTTTTTATACTGTTTTTTACTTTGCTACCTTTAGAAGCACAACTGCTAAATGACTGTACCGCTGCAACACCTAAATTTCCCAGCTTGGGATGAATAAAGTACTTCTATCTATCTATCTATCTATCTATCTATCTATCTATCTATCTATCTATCTATCTATCTATCTATCTATCTATCTATCTATCTATCTATCTATCTATCTATCTATCTATCTATCTATCTATCTATCTATCTATATAGCTTTATTAAATAAAGAAATGAATAAAAATCACCATTATAGATAGATAAAAGGCTTTACTGAACTTAAGAAAAGACAAAAACCACCATTATACATTGATCAAAGGCTTTTTTATGCTTCATTAAAGTCATAAAATCAGATAAATACACCATAATAGATAGATGAAAGGCTTTATTGAAGTTAAGAAAAGACATAGAATCACCATAGTGGATAGACCAAAGGTTTTATTAAATGAAGGAAATCAGATAAATCCACCATAACAGATAGATCAAAGGCTTTTTCAAAGTCATGAAATCAAATAAAACCACCATTATAGATAGATCAAAGGCTTTATTAAAGTCAATAAATTAATTAAAACCACCTTAATAGATAGATCAAAGGCTTCATTAAATTCAAGAAATCCATTAAATCCATCTTAATAGATTTCTCAACGGTTTTTTTAAAATCAGGAAATTACACCAAACCTCCATAAACATAGATCAAAGGCTTCATTGAAGTTAAGAAAAGACATTAAACCACCATACTCGATAGAACAACAGCTTTTTAAAGTCATGACATCAAGCAAACCACCATAATAGATAGATCAAAAGCTTTTTTAACATCATGAAAACAGATAAATCCACCGTAATAGATAGATGAAAGGCTTTTTTGAAGTCATGAAATCATATCAAACCACCCTAAACATAGATCAAAGGCTTTATTAAAGTCAAGAAACAACGTAAAACCACCTTAGTAGATAGATCAAAGGCTTTATTAAAGAAAAGAAATCGATTACAACCATAACAGATAGATCAAAGGCTTTATTAAAGTCAAGAAATCAAGTAAAACCACCATTATAGATAGATCAAAGGTTTTATAAAAGTCAAGAAATGAATTAAAACCACCATTATAGATAGATCAAAGGTTTTTGTAAAGTCATGAAATCACATCAAACCACCCTAAACATAGATCAAAGGCTTCATTAAAATAAAAAAATAATGGAAAACAACCTTATTAGATAGATCAAAGGCTTTATTAAAGAAAAGAAATCGATTACAACCATGATAGATAGATCAAATTGTTTTTTTGAAGTTAAGAAATGACATAAAAGCACCATAATAGATAGACCAAAAGCTTCATTAAAATTACGAAATCAGATAAATTCACCATAATAGATAGATCAAAGGCTTTTTCAAAGTGATGAAAGCAGATGAAACCACCCTAAACATAGATCAAAGGATTTATTAAAGTCAAGAAATAACGTAAAACCACCTTAATAGATAGATCAACGGCTTTTCTAAAGTCAGGAAATTACACCAAACCTCCATAAACATAGATCAAAGGCTTCATTGAAGTTAAGAAAAGACATAAAACCACCAAAATGGATAGACCAAAGGCTTTATTAATGTCATGACAGTACACAAACCACCAAAATAAATAGATCAAAAACTTTATTAATGTTTTGAAATCAGATACAACCACCATAATAGATTGATCAAAGTCTTTTTAAGGTCATGAAATGAAATTAAACCACCTTAAATATAGATCAAAGGCTTGATTAAAGTCAAGAAATCAGATAAAACCACCATAATAGATAGATCAAAGGATTTTTTAAGGTCATGAAATCACATCAAACCACCCTCAACATAGATCAACGGCTTTATTAAAGTCATGAAATCAGGTAAAACCACCATAATAGATTGGTAAAATGCTTTATTAAAGCCAGGAAATCAGACAAAAACCAACCTAAATACATAGATCAAAGGCTTTATTAAAGTCGAGAAATTACAAAACCACCATCATAGATAGATCAAAGGCTTTTTTGAAATAATGAAATCACATCAAACCACCAAAAACATTAAACAAAGGCTTTATTAAAGTCAAGAAATAAAGTAAAACAACCATTATAGATAGTTCAAAGGGTTTATTAAAGTCAAGAAATCAATTAAAACCACCATTATAGATAGATGAAAGGAAGTTAAGAAAATAAATAAACCACAATAATAGCTAGATCAAAGGCTTTATTAAAGTCATTAAATCACATCAAACAACCTTAAACAAGGGCCAAAGGGTTTAATAAAGTCACGAAATAATGTAAAACCATTTTAATAGATAGATCAATGGCTTTTTAAGGTCATGAAATAACATCAAACCACCGTAAACATTGATCAAAGGTTTTAATAAAGTCAAGAAATAACGTAAAACCACCTTAATAGGTGCATCAAAAGCTTTATTAATATCAAGAAATAGATTCAAACCACCATTATAGATGGATCAAAGGACATTATTAAAGTCAAGACATTGCAAAAAACCACCTTAATAGGTAGATCAAAGGCTTCATTAAATTTAAGAAAAGAAATAATCCACCATAATAAATAGATCAAAGCCTTTATTAAAATCAAGAAATCACATAAAACGACCATTATCGATAGTTTAAAGGCTTTATTAAAGTCATGAAACCACACAATACCATCATAGTAGATAGATCAAAGGCTTTCTTAAAGTCAGGAAATTACATCAAACCTCCATAAACATAGATTAAAGGCTTTATTAAAGTCAAGAAATTACAAATACCACCTTAATATATAGATGAAAGGCTTTATTAAGGTTAACGAAAGATAAAAAACCACCATAATAGATAGACCAAAAGCATTATTAAAGTCATGAAATCAGATAAACAGCAATAATAGATAGATCAATGGCTCCATTAAAGTTCACAAAAGACAAAAAACCACCATAATAGATAGATCAAAGTATTTATTAAAGTCATGGAATCACACAAAACCACCATAATAGATAGATCAATGGCTCCATTAAAGTCATGAAATCAGATAAAGCCCCCCTAAACATAGATCAAAGGCTTTATAAAAGTTAAGAAATGACATAAACCCACCAAGACAAATAGACAGATTGCTTTATTAAAGTCATGACATCACATGAAACCACCACTATAGATAGATCAAAGGTTTTATTGAAGTTAAGAAAAGACATAAAACCACCATAATAGATAGACCAAAGGCTTTATTGAAGTCAAGAAATAACATCAAACTACGATAAACATGTGTCAAAGGCTTTATTAAAGTTTAGAAAATACAAAAAATCACCAAAATAGAAATATAAAAGGCTTTTTTAAAGTCATGACATCACACAAACCACCATATTAGATGAATCAAAAGCTTTATGAAAGTCATGAAATCACAAAAAAACACTGTAATAGATTGATCAAAGGCTTTTGCAGTCATTAAATAACATCAAACCACCATAAACAAAGAACAAAAGCTTTTTTTAAAGTCAAGAAATCACAAAAAAACTCCATAACAGAATGATCAAATGTTATGCGCGTGTTGTCGGAGGTGCGGACCCTCTTGCAGGCAGTCAAGGCAGGAGACAGGTCGTGCAGGTGAAAATGAGTTTATTAAACTCAAACTGAGGAGTAGGAAACACGGTACAGGTGCATGAGCCACACACAAGCAAAGCAAAACTGAAAACCAACAGCATTTATAGACAGAGGGAGTAACAAGGAGCAGGTGACGTGAATGACAAATCAAACCAGGTGGGGTAATGAGCTAGGAACAGAAACCAGAGCACATGAGGGAAAACAGAACTGGACATGACAAAAACGCAGAAACCCAAACTATAATCAGAACCTAATAAACCAAGAAACACAAAAACCCAGTAACCATAACAGAACCCTAACATCAAAGGCTTTATTAAAGTCATGAAATCACACAAACCAAAATAATGGATAGATCAAAATGTTCATAAAGTCATGAAATAAGATAAAACCACCATAAAAGATAGATCAAAAGCTTTGTCATGTTGTCATGAAATCCCATCAAACCATCATAAAAATAGATCATAGGCTTTATCAAAGTCAAGATATCAGTTAAAAGCACCATTAGCGATAGAGCAAAGGCTTTATTAGAGTCAACAAATAAATTAAAACCACCATTATATATAGATGAAAGACTTTATTACAGTCAACAATCAATTAAAACTACCATTATAGATAGATCAAAGGCTTTTTGAAAGTCAAGAAATCAATTAAAACCACCATTTCAGATAGATAAAATGCTTTATTAAAGTGAACAAATCAATTAAAACCACTGTTATAGATAGATAAAAGAATTTATTAAAGTCATGAAATCACACAAAAACACCATAATAGATAGATCAAAAGCTTTATTAAAGTCATGAAATCACGCAAAACCATGATAATAGACAGATCAAAACCTTTATTAAAGTCATGAAAATCAGATAGAACCACCATGATAGACAGATCACAGGCTTCATTAAAGTCATGAAATCACAGAAAAGCACCTTAACAGATAGACCAAAGACTTCATTAATGTTATGAAATCAATTACAACCATTATAGATAGATCACAAGGCTTTTTTTAAGCTCATGATATAAAATCAAACCACCCTAAACATAGATCAAAGGCTTTATTAAAGTCAAGAAATCAATTAAAACCACCAAAATAGATAGATTCAAGATTTTATGAAAGTCAACAAATCAATTAAAACCACCAAAATTATATCAACGGCTTTATTGAAGTCATGAAATCACCCAAAACAACCATAATAGATAGATCAAAGTTTTTATTTAAGTCATGAAATCACGTTCAAACCACCACAAACGCTCTCACCATCCTAAACTAAGAGAATACACCTTCTTCTCTTCAGTTCACCACTCCTTCTCTAGAATAGATCATATTTTAAATAGTAACTCACTAATGGGCGACATTTCAGAGACTCAGATACATCCAATCAGCATCAGCGATCACGCACCAGTTTCATTCACTCTGAGAAACAAAAATAATAAACCGATTGGTCAAAGCTGGAGATTTAACACCTCTTTATTGAAAGATCCTGAGTTTATTGATTATTTTAAAAAAGAATGGTCAATTTAAATAGAAAAAAATGACATGCCTGAAACTTCAGCGTGTCTCCTTTGGGAAGCAGGAAAAGCAGTAATGCGAGGGAAAATCATTTCCTTCTCCTCACATAAGAAGAAGAAGGAAACAGCAAGAGTTTTAGAATTAGAACTCAGGATTAAATCATTGGAGGAGGCTTACCGCATTTCCCCTGAAGAGCACACAATGAATAATATAAGGAAAACTAAATTGCAACTTAAAGAAATTATAGATAAAAAAAACACAATTTTTAGTGCAAAGACTTTGCTTGGAGAACTTTGAACATAGTAACAAATCTGGAAAGTTTTTAGCAAATCAACTAAAAACAAACAAGGAGAAAACAACAATCTCCTCTGTTAAAGATCAAGACGGAAACATCAGCCATGACCCAGACAAGATAAATGACACGTTTAGAAGCTTCTATAAAACATTATATGAATCACAGATTAATCCAACAGATGAACATATTGAACAATTTTTAAATAACATTAATCTACCAAAACTAAAAAATGAAAATAAAATAAATTTAGATGCACCTATTACTGTAGATGAACTCCACGAAGCTCTCCAACATATGCCCAACAATGAAGCCCCGGGTCCAGATGGTTACTCAGCAGAATTTTACAAGGAATTCTGGACAACGCTAGCTCCTACATTTTATAATATGTTGTTAGAAATACAGGAAAAACAAAAAATACCGCAAAATATGAACTTAGCTAATATAACGCTATTGCTAAAACCAGGCAAAGACCCCACACTTCCATCCAGTTACCGTCCCATATCTTTAATAAATGTAGACCTGAAAATAATTAGTAAAGCTCTTGCCAGAAGGATAGAAAAAATAACCCCTCTTATAATACATCCGGACCAGACAGGTTTTATAAAAGGTCGACATTCATCTACTAACATGCGTAGACTAATTAACCTCATAGATTACTCTACTTTACATAATCTAGAATCCACAATCATTTCTCTAGATGCAGAAAAAGCCTTCGACAGGGTAAACTGGAAGTTTCTATTTGCAACACTAGACAAATTTGGGTTTGGGCCTTCTTTCATAGAGAGGATTAAAATATTATATAATAACCCAAATGCATGTGTGAAAACCAACGATCAAACTTCTCCAAGCTTCCGCTTACAGAGAGGCACCAGACAGGGCTGTCCACTCTCCCCCTCACTTTTTGCCATTTTCATAGAGCCGTTAGCAGCTGCTATTAGACAAAATATAGAAATTAAAGGAATCCAGGGCAAAAATATAGAACATAAAATAAGTCTTTATGCAGATGATGTATTACTCTTCCTTCAGAACTCACAAACATCACTCTCTCAGACAATCACCGTTATTAATAAGTTCTCATCAATATCTGATTATTCTATTAACTGGGCTAAGACTACAGCCATCTCCATCAACTGTGACCTACAAAACATCCCTAATATCAAAATACAGACAGGAAACATTAGATATTTAGGTATAAATATTTCCCCCAGATTATCAGATTTAACAAAATTAAATTATGTTCAGCTACTAAAAACAATAGAAGATGATCTCTTACGGTGGAGGTGCTTACCCATCTCACTAATGGGGAGAGTTGCCACCATTAAGATGATGATCCTACCTAAAGTTAATTACTTATTTTCAATGATACCCACTAAACCCTCCACCAGTTGGTTTAAATCTCTGGACTCTTTCATATCCAAGTTTCTTTGGAAAAACAAGCCGTCACGTATCAGTCTTAAAACTTTACAGCAGACTAAAGATAGAGGAGGACTGGACCTACCAAACTTTAATCACTACTTTATAGCTAACAGGCTGCAGTACATCTCCAAGTGGCTCAAACCCAGTTATCTGGATGAGCCGTGGCTAGATGTGGAGCAGGCTTTGTGTGAGGACTTAGTCATCTCTGACCTGCCGTTCATCAGCTCAACCATTAAACCATATAAGTGCTTTAAAAGCCTTAACATCCGTTTTTCCTTAATGGCTTGGTGGGAATTCTGTAAGATAACCAGATCTTCCCTCTTTCCATGTAGACTTACACCCATCTGGAACAACCCTGACATCCTGCAGAACAAAAAGATGATAAACTTCACTCAATGGAAGACTAAAGGAATACAACAGTTAGGACAGATAATAGAAAATGGAAACTTGGTATCTTTCAGCACAATAATCTCACAGTATGGAATCAACAGCAATAAATTCTTAGAGTACCACCAACTAAAATCAATTATATGTAAGAAGTATACCCCTGTACAGTTAGACTTGCAGCTTCCTGTCAGAATAGCAGAATTCTTGAATCTTAATACTCCAAAATTATTATCAAAAATATATAGATTATTTGCAAAGCTAGAAGACAGGATATCTCTCCCAACTTCAAAATGGGAAGATGATTTATCTAATAACTTTGATCAGAAAAGATGGTCACAAATATGTTTAAACACGTTTAAAATGACTCAGAATTCAAATATACAACTAATACAATTCAAAATTCTCCATAGAACTCATTATACAGGACACAGGATGTTCAGGATGGGCCTTTCACCATCAGATATCTGCCCACACTGCTCTGAGAACACTTCTGATAGCTACATCCATGCGCTGTGGTCCTGCACACCTGTCCAAAGGTTCTGGATTAAGGTGTGTGAAGATCTCTCAAAATGGTTTAAAACCAGTTTTTCTGCAAACCCCACACTTTGCCTACTGGGCGACCTGGATGACACCAACATAGGAATACACTCCATAAACTTGGTCCTCGCAGTCTTATGCATCGCAAAGAAAACTATTCTTGTGAACTGGAAAGATAAGAATAATTTGTCTATCCAGCAGTTTAGAAATCTCCTGTTAGATCACATCAGCATTGAGACAATGTCTGCCTCCTCCAGGAACCAATCAGATGACTTTCATTCCCTCTGGTCCCCTGTGACTGGCTACATCACTTAATGTAGGTGGAGGATTGCGGCTTCGCTGGGATGACGGTGGATGTGGGTGGGGGGTCCCTGGTGGCTTCGGGTCTCCGGTTGTCTCCTGGGTGGGGATCTCGGCTGCTCCACTGTTGGGTCGGCTGGGGGTTCCGATCTGGGCGGGCGGCATTGGGTGGGCCCCGGGGTGGGGCTGCCTCGTGGCGGTGGGGGGTGGCTGCCGGGGTGCCTGGGTCGGTGTCCGTCGGCCCCTGGCCGGGTGGCCGGTCGGGCCCGGGGTGGGCCGGGTGGGGGCCCCGGGCTCTGGGGCGTCGGGTCTCCCCCCGCTCCTGGGGGTGGGGGGTCTGCCGCTGCTGGGGGGGGCTGGGCCCGTCCGGATGTGCCGTGCCGGGGGCTGGTTGGTCCGTGCCCTGGTGCTTGGTCGCAGCCCCAGGACCTGGGTGGGGGTGTGTGTGTATATAGGTGGGTGTGTGTGTGTGTGTCTGTAGGTATGCTTGTGTGTGGGTGGGTGTAGAGGGATGTGTGTGCTGTACGTGTGTGTAGGTGTGTATGAAGGTCTGGGTGTGTGCGTCTATGTGTGTGTGTGTGAGGGGTGTGCGGGTGTATGTGTGGAGGTCTATGTGGGATGTATGTGTGTGTGTGTGAAGGTGTGTATATGTGAGTGTGTGAATGTGGAGGTCGATGTGTGTGTGGAGGAGTGAAGGTGTGGGTGGAGGCGTGAGTATGTATGGAGGTGTTTGTGTGTATATGCAGGTATGTATGTGAGTGTGTGTGTAGTGGTGTATGTGTATGGAGGGGTATGAGAGTGTGTGTGTATGTGGGCGTGTGTGTATGAAAGTTTCCATGTGTGTGTATGGAGGCACCGGTGTGTGTGTTTATAGGTATGTGCCTGAGGTGTGTGTGTGGAGGTATGTGCACGTTTTGAGGTGTTTGTGTATAGAGGTGTGTGAGAGGGTGTGTGAGTGGCTGGAGGGGAAAAAAAAAAAAAAAAAAAAAAAAGGGGTGTGTGTGTTTGCAGGGGTTAGGACGTGTCCTCTGGGGGGCGCCCTGGCCGGGTGTCGGGGGCGTGGGCCTGGGGTTCCCTTCCTTCGCCCCTCCCACTCAGAAAGAGGAAAGTGGCCCCTTGGGCTGGTGGCTGGCCCCTGGGGGGGTTCGTGGCGTGCCTGGGTTGGGTGGCTGCTCCGGGCCTGTGACGCCCTTCGGGGCCGGCGGAGGACGGGGCGCCCTAAGCCGCTGGCGGGTCGTCTTCCAGGGGGGAGGTTTACTCCCCTCTGGACCTACATCTCCCGACCCCTCCCCTCCCCCACTCTTCACTACATACACAGGTAGGGCTGTGGGAGGTGTGCTTGTTGGGCTGGGCGGGGCAGGGGGGTCATCATAGTGGCCCCATTGCTTCGCCAAGCGGCAGCATGCCTCCCAGCTTTTAATTCCACTTAGTCACTGAGCACAAATAACATTTGCAACATACAAACACGTTTTGGGGGGCGGAACATGCGAGGTCAGGTGGGTGGGACTGCTCAGGTGGCCCCACCCCCTCCTCAATGCAGTTACTGCCCCCCAATTTTAACTTTTTTTTTTTTTTTTTTTTTTTAATTGCAAACAGCACATAATATATTCCCTCACTAGTGGGGGAGGGAAGGGGGATGGGGTCTTTAAGCGCCCCTGTCTCCATGAATGGCCCGGGGGCGGGGCGGGCCGGGTGGCCTGTCGCATTGGCCCGGGGCGTGGGCGGGCTGTCCCGGGGGATTCTGGCTGCTGGCCCTGGGGGGAAGGTGCTGTTTTGGGGGTGGGGAGTGGGGGGCTGGGGCGGGGTGGGGGGGTGGGGGCCTGGCTCATGTCTCCTCGACTCCTGGCTGAGGCTGTCCCCCCGGGACATAAGGTGGCGGGAGGATGATGGTGAAAGGATGGTGTTTGTGTGGGAGGAAGGTGTATGTGAGGGAGGATGGTGTATGGGTAGGAGAATGGTGTGAGGATGGGTAGTGGAAGGATAGTGTGTGTGTGTGTGTGGGAGGATGGGGTATGTGTGGGAGGATGAATGGTGGAAGGATGATGTATGTGTGGGAGGATGGGGTATGTGTGGGAGGATGGATGGTGGAAGGATGGTGTGTGTGTGGGAGGATGGATGGTGTATGAGAGGGAGGATGGTGTATGTGTAGGAGAATGGTGTATGTGTGGGAGGATGGGTAGTGGAAGGATAGTGTGTGTGTGTGTGGGAGAATGGGGTATGTGAAGGTGGATGTATGGTGTAGAAGAGGGAGGATGGTGTATGTGTGGGAGAATGGTGTATGTGTGGGAGGAGGGGTAGTGGAAGGATAGTGTGTGTGTGTGTGGGAGGATGGGGTATGTGAAGGTGGATGTATGGTGTATGAGAGGGAGGATGGTGTATGTGTGGGAGGACGAATGGTGGAAGGATGATGTATGTGTGGGAGGATGGGGTATGTGTGGGAAAATGTATGGTGGAAGGATGGTGTATGTGTGGGAGGATGGATGGTGGAAGGATGGTGTGTGTGTGTGGGAGGAAAGAGTATGTGAGGGATGGATGGTGTATGCGTGGGAGGATGAATGGAGGAGTGGAAGGAGAGTGTGTGTGTGTGTGTTTGTTTGTGTGTGTGTTGGTCTGGGGGGGGGGCAGGACTAGTTCTCGGGGTGTGCGGCTGGGCACTGGGGTGTGGGGCTGGCCTCTGGCGGTGGCCGTCTGGGCGGGCCGGGTCCCCCCGGGTGGTGTGCTGGCCCTCGGCCTGTGGGGGTGGGGGGTGTCCCTGCGCTCCTGGTCCCGGGCCCTCTGCCCCGTCTGTCCCGGGCGGCCGGTGCTCGGGGGGGGGGTCGGGGACTGCTGGCCTCGGCCTGCCGGGGCCGGTGCCCTGTGTCCGCGGGGGGGCTCCTGCTGCTGTCTTCCTGGGCGGGCGAGTGGTCGTCTCTGTGGACCGGTCGGGGTCTGTTACCTACGGGGGGGCTGGTGGCCTGGGTCTCGGGACCGCTGGCCTGACTCTGGCCTCTGTTCAGGTGAGGTGGCATCTGCATGATCACTCTGCATGGTCACTCCTTCCTGAACGTCTCCACTCCGTATATTCGGTATGTTGACACAGTCTCTGCGTCGCCGTGTGGCCGAGTCCTCCAGCACATCCACACAGGTTTCTCTGCGCGTGTTCTTGAATACAGCAGTTTCACTTATATCTATTATCATATTTTTGTTTTTGTTTTTTTTCTTCAATATACCTTTTCTCTCTATTCTTATAATTATTCTTAAAATTTTATTATTATTTCTGTTATTATTATTATTATTATTACTCTTATTATTATTATTATTACTATTATTATTATTATTATTATTATTATTATTGTGATTATTATTATTGTTACTATTATCAACTAGTTGTGTAATGACCTACTGGCTAGGATGATCTTTGCTATATATGTTGTAAGTAGTATGGATTACATGGTCTTTTGTATGATGTCTGAAGTCCCCACCTGCACTCCCCACACCCTTTCTGTCCCTCTCCCTCCCCTCCCTCTTCTCTCTCCCTTCTTTTCTCTCTCTCTCTCTCTGTCCCCTCCGGTCGAGTCCAGCATTAAGAGTTTGATTTAATAAAGTTTTTCATATCATCAAGAGGGACTTTATACATGTAGTATAAATCCCTGCTTGATAGAGTAAAATTGCCCGGCACCAGACGGCAGCCAGACATTCATTCTGTTTGCAACGATGCTGGACAAGACAGGTGAAAAAAAAAAAAAAAAAAAAAAAAAAAAAACCACCACAAACATAGATTAAAGGCTTCATTAAAGTCATGAAATAACATCAAACCACCATAAACATAGATCAAAGGTTTTATTAAAGTCAAGAAATAACACAAAACCACTGTAATAGATGGATCAAAGGGTTTATTAAAGTCAAGAAATCAATTAAAACCACCATAAATATAGATGAAAGGCTTTATTAAATTCAAGAAATTACAATGACCACCATAATAGATAGATAAAAGCCTTCATTATAGCCATGGAATCAAATAAAACCTTCATAATAGATAGACAAAAGGCTTTATTAAAGTCATGAAATCATAAAAAACACCAAATCAAAGGCTTTGGTAAAGTCGTGAAATGACACAAAACCATCATTTTATTTTTTTTTTTTTTAACTTGTCCTGTCCAGCATCATAGCAAGCAAAATGATAATCTGGTTGCTGTATCGTGCTGAACAAATTTGCTCTGCCAAGGGGAGGCCTATGGGTAAGACTCCTCTTGATAATGTGATTAATTTATTAATTTATTTACTTTGAATCACGGAATCTATGTAATCTTGCTGGACCTGACTGGAGGGGACAGAAAAAAATGGAAAATAGCAAAAAGAGCAAAAGGGAAAGAAGAAATGAGACAAAAAGATCACAGACAGAAGGCAACGACCCTTCAGTCCACACCATCACCAGACAACAAACAACAAACTGTTACACCTGTACATGAACACACCAGAAAATTTCCTACAACTTTTACAAAAGCAGAAACACACACACAGAAGAAACAGGGCTGCTAGTCATTAAGAGTTTTTAAATAATAACCAAATCAAAAAGACATAACAGCGACCAGATACTAACTCACAGGGGAAAAAAATAAAAAAAATAAACAAATAATTATCGCTTAGTATTAAAACCCACTGGACAACTCAGTGACTGTGTCAGCATGCAGAGCATGAGAAACAAGGAGTGATCAGTGATGAAGAGTGGTGAGTGAGATCGTGCAAATGCGACCACGCCTCCACGGAGGCCAGAGGCAGACCAGGGCCAGAGGCCCGGGCCCTCAGCAGCAGACCCGGAGCACCAACCCAAGCCACCCCACCACGAAGACAACTCCAGCCCCACCCGAAGGGCGGCAGAGGAGAGCCCCAGCAAGAGCCCCCCACGGTCCCGGGGCACAGGCCCCAGTGGGCCAAGATCAGCAGCCGCCGGCCCCGCCAGGGACAGCCCTTATTAAGGTCAAGATATTACAAAGACCACCTTAATAGATAGATCAAAGGCTTTTTTTAAAGTCATGAAATCACATAAATCAACCCTAAACATAGAACAAGGGCTTTTTTAAAGTCAAGAAATAACGTAAAACCACCTTAATAGATAGATCTAAGTCTTTAAAATCAAGAACTCAATTAAAACCACCATTATAGATAGATAAAAGACTTTATTGAAGTTAAGAAAAAAAGTAAAACCAACTCAATAGAATGATCAAATGCTTTATTGAAGTCACGAAATCAATTAAAACCATCATTATATATAGATCAAAGGCTTAATTGAAGTTAAGAAAAGACATCAAACCACCATAATAAACAGATCAAAGACTCTTTAATGTCAAAAAATCAGATAAAACCACCTTAATAGATAGATCAACAGCTATATTGAAGTTAAGAAAAGACATAAAAACCACCTTAATAGATAGATCAAAACCCTTTTTAAAGTCAAGACATTACATCAAACCTCCATAAACATATATAGAAGGCTTTATTAAAGTCAAGAAATCAGATAAATCTACAATAATAGATAGGTCAAAGTCTTTATTAAAGTTAAGAAATCACATAAACCCATCTTAATAAATAGATCAAAGGCTTAATTGAAGTTAAGAAAAGAAATCATCCACCATATTACATAGATCAAAGGCTTTATTAAAGTCACGAAATCACATCAAACCAACATAAACATAGAACAAAGGCTATATTAAAGTCCAGAAATTACAAAGACCACCTTAATCGATAGATCATAGGCTTGTTTAAAGGCTTTATTAAAGTCAGGAAATCAGATAAATCCACCATAATAGATAAATGAAAAGGCTTTGTTAAAGTCAAGACATTACATCAGAACGCCATAAACATAGATCAAAGGGTTTATTAAAGTCAAGAAATCAGATAAAACCACCACAATAGACAGATCAAAGGCTTTATTTGAGTTAAGAAAAAAAGTAAAACCAACTCAATAGAATGATCAAATGCTTTATTGAAGTCAAGAAATCAATTAAGACCACCAATATAGATAGATCAAAGGTTTAATTGAAGTTAAGAAAAGACATCAAACCACCATAATAGATAGATCAAATGCTCTTTAATGTCAAAAAATCCCATAAAACCACCTCAATAGATGGAACAAAGCCTTTTATAAAGTCAGGACTGTACATATAACCTCCATAAACATATATCAAAGACTTTATTAAAGTCAAGAAATTACAAAGACCACCTTAATTAATAGATCAAAGCCTTAATAATATTTAGCAAAAAACAAAAAAAAAACACCATAATATATAGATCAAAGCCTTTATCAAAGTCTTGAAATCACACAAAACCACCATAATAGATAGATCAAAGCCTTCATTATAGTAATGAAATCACACGAAACCACCATAAAAGATAGATCAAAGGCACTTTAATGTAAAAAAATCAGATAAAACCACCTTAATAGATAGATCAAAGCCTTTTTTAAAGTCAAGACATTACATCAAACCTCCGTAAACAGACTTTACTAAAGTCAAGAAATCAGATAAAACCACCATAATATATAGGCCAAAGGCTTTATTAATGTAATGACATCACACAAACCAGCATAGGAGATAGATCAAATGTTTTTTAAGGTCATGAAATCACATCAAACCACCCTAAACATAGTTCACCGGCTACATTAATATAAAAAATAACAGAAAACCAGCTTCATAGATAGAACAAAGGCTTTATTAAAGTCAAGAAATAAATTAACACCACCATTATAGATAGATGAAAGAGTTTTTTGGAGTTAAGAAACAACAGAAAACCACCAAGATTGATAGACAAAATGGTTTATTAAAGTCATGACATCAGACAAACCACCATAAAAGATAGATCAAAAGCTTTATCAAAGTCATGAAATCAGATAATACCACCATAATAGATAGATCAAAGGCTTTTCTAAGGGCATGAAATCACATCAAACCACCCTAAACATCAGTCAAAGGCTTTATTAAAGTTAAGAAATGACGTAAAAACACCTTAATAGATGGATCAAAGGCTTTATTGAAGTTAACAAAGGACATAAAACCACCATTATAAATAGACCAAAAGCTTTATTAAAGTCATGACATCACACAAACCACCATAATGGATAGATCAAAAGCTTTATTAAAGTCAAGAAATCAATTAAATCCACCATAATAGATAGATCAAGGGCTTTTTTAAAGTCATGAAATCATTTCAGACAACCCTACATATAGATCTAAGGCTTTAGTAAAGTCAAGAAATCAATTAACACCACCATTGTATATCAATCAAAAGATTTAATGAAGTTAAGAAACGACATAAAACCACCAAG
Source organism: Melanotaenia boesemani (assembly GCF_017639745.1). Classification (NCBI taxonomy): domain Eukaryota; kingdom Metazoa; phylum Chordata; class Actinopteri; order Atheriniformes; family Melanotaeniidae; genus Melanotaenia; species Melanotaenia boesemani. Next base: position 34,851,081 of record NC_055695.1, on the reverse strand, counting down.
ATAGATAGAGAAAATGCTTTATTAAAGTCATGACATCAGATAAAACCACCATAATTGATAGATCAAAGGCTTTTTAAGGTCATGAAATCAGGTGACGCTGGTGGCAGGTAAGTGACGCTAATGCTGTAGGTGACGTAGTTCCGGGGAGACGGCAGATTCAAACTAGGCGCGCCCAAACATTTATACTTTCATTCAATTGTATTTTGTGCCAGCCTAATCAAAATATTCTTTAAAGTAGGAAAATAGTGTCTTTATAAGGTACACTCAGGAGCACAGCGGGGAGGATTTGGCCAGCCTGACAGATTTTATAGATCGTCGTTACGACAGAATCATCATGGGGAAACCAAACAACACGTCAACCCCCTCCACCGCATCTAAGTCCAAGAGACAGCGAAATGAGGATTCACCTGGAGCTGTTTCACCACCGGGGAACAACTCAACAGATGTTCTGACCTCTGTAGATAAGAAACTCAGTAGTTTTGATGCAAGTTTGAGCCTGGTAGAAATTCTCCACAAGGAGTTCCAGGCGCTACGTGAATCACTAGAATTCAGCCAGAAGCAGGTGGAAACTCTGGCTGTAGAACATGCTGGTCTCAGAGAGTCGGTAAAATCCCTCACCGAGGGCTTGACCCGTCTCTCGGAGGAAAATAAGAAGATGAAGGAAACGGTGATCGATCTACAGGCGCGGAGCATGAGAGACAACCTGGTGTTTGCAGGGATTCCAGAGCAGACGGAGGAGGACCCTGAGACCACAGTGAAAAACTTCATCAAAACCCACCTGAAGCTTCTGGAGGAAACGGTGAAAAACATCTCCTTTCACAGAGTCCATCGGCTCGGCGGGAGGAAACCCGGGTCCAGCAGACCAAGACCTATTGTAGCGAAGTTCGTCAGCTTCAAACAGAAGGAGCAGGTGAAGAACCAGGGCCGCGAACTGAAGGGAACCAACTTTGGAGTAAATGACCAATATCCCAGAGAGATTCTGGACCGACGGAGAGTCCTGTTTCCCATCAGGAGGAAATCCATCACGCAAGGTGCTCGCGCTGTCATTGTGGTGGATAAATTATTTGTTAATGGACAGCTGTACCGCGACCCGGACATCACTCCGTGGCTCTACTGACTTGGTATGTGCTTTAATTTTCCTGTTTTCTCACTAGATCATGTTATGTCCATAAAACTGCTATAAAAAGATAATTTAGTTAACAGTAAATCCACTGCCCGTCTCCACTACACTGCTCTCAGCACAGATGAGTTTTTTAAATTACTTTTTTCATTTGGCACTGTTGCTCTTTTCACTCTTTACACTTCTTCTCTCCGACCCTTTAACGGTTAACGGTAACACTTGTCATTATATTATATACACATCAGCACTTTTCATGATTCACAGGAACACACACAGAACAGCACAAGTGCACACACATCTCTGTCACAACCAGCTGGCAGATACACATGCACGCGGAGAAGCAGTGGGATGCACGCACACACGCTTCAGTAATATGCATATAGCCTCATCTCTGTGGTTGGTTCATGAACGAACTCACATTTGTCACTTGGAATGTGCGTGGAGCTGGCACAAGGGAAAAGAGGTTAAACATTTTTAATCGTTTGCAAGAAATGAAAGCAGATATAATATTACTCCAAGAGACTCATTTATCAAACTCAACAATAGATCTTCTCTCAACAACCCAGTTTCCACACGTGTATTCAGCTTGTTATAATTCTAGGCAGAGAGGAGTAGCAACTCTTATTAATAGAAGGTTAAATTTTGATATAGATAATACAATCATAGATCCAGAAGGCAGATTTATAATAGTTACATTATCTATTAAAAATGTTAAGTTATGTATCGCAAATATATATGGTCCAAATGTAGATGATCCTCCTTCTTTCACTCCCTCTTCGCCTCTATGGTCACTCAGATAACACATTAATTGTAGGAGGTGATTTTAACATTATACTGGAGAAAAAAAGTACCACAGGAGCTCATCGAGTCTGGAAATCCTCAGAAACTGTAAAACAGTACATGAAGGATTTTGGTCTCTGTGATGCTTGGCGCTCTCACCATCCCACACTAAGAGAATACACTTTCTTCTCTTCAGTTCACCATTCCTATTCTAGATTAGATTATTTCTTAACTAGCAGCTCGCTGATGAATGACATGTCAGAAATCAGAATCCATCCTATTAGCATTAGTGATCACGCACCAGTATCATTCACTCTGAGAAGTAAGAGCAATAAACCAGCAACTAGAAACTGGAGATTTAATATTTCACTACTTAAAGATCCTGAGTTTATCAGCTACTTCAAAAGAGAATGGTCCTTATATCTAGAAAATAACGACTTGCCAGAAACTTCAGCAAGTGTTCTTTGGGAAGCAGGAAAAGCAGTAATGAGAGGGAAAATTATTTCCTTTTCTTCTCATAAGAAAAAGAAGGAAACTTTGAGAATTTCAGAGTTAGAACTCAGAATTAAATCCTTAGAGGAGCTTACCATGTCTCCCCAGAAGAACACACACTAAATGCTATAAGGAAAGCTAAACTTGAATTTAATGAAATAATAGATAAAAAGACGCAGTTCTTGGTGCAAAGACTTCGCTTGGAGAATTTTGAGCATGGAAATAAATCCGGAAGGTTCCTGGCTAATCAGTTAAAAACAAACAAGGAGAAAACAACCATCTCCTCTGTCAGAGATCCAGAAGGAAACATCAGCCACGACCCTGACAAGATAAATAACACTTTTAAAGAATTCTATAAAACATTATATACATCACAACTAACTACAACAGATGACAATATTGATAAATTTCTTAGTAACATTAATCTTCCACAATTAAAACATGAAGATAAAATGGTCTTGGATTCCCCCCTTTCAGTCGGCGAACTCCATGAAGCTCTCCAACATATGCCCAACAATAAAGCTCCAGGTCCAGATGGTTACCCAGCAGAATTCTACAAAGAATTCTGGACAACGTTGGCACCCACTTTCTACAATATGATATTAGAAATAAAGGAAAAACAAAAAATACCTTCAAATATGAACCTAGCCAATATTACTCTACTATTAAAACCAGGTAAAGACCCGACACTTCCATCCAGTTACCGTCCAATTTCATTAATAAATGTAGATCTCAAAATAATTAGCAAAGCTTTGGCCAGAAGAATAGAAAAAATAACCCCTCCAATAATACATCCTGACCAAACAGGCTTTATTAAAGGTAGACATTCCTCTACCAACATGCGTAGATTAATTAACATCATAGATTATTCTACTCTACATAATCTGGAATCCACAGTAATTTCTTTAGACGCAGAAAAAGCGTTTGACCGAGTAAACTGGAAATTTTTATTTGCAACGTTAAACAAATTTGGGTTTGGGTCATCTTACATAGATTGGATAAAGATATTATATAACAACCCAAATGCATGTGTGAAGACCAATGATCAAACCTCTCCAAGCTTCTGTTTGCAGAGAGGCACCAGACAGGGCTGCCCGCTTTCTCCATCACTCTTTGCTATTTTTATTGAACCCCTAGCTGCTGCCATAAGACAAAATAAAGAGATTAAAGGAATCCATGCCAAATATATAGAACACAAGATAAGTCTTTATGCTGATGACGTATTACTCTTTCTCCAGAACTCACCGACGTCTCTCCCCAAGACCAGCTTAAATCTATTATATGTAAAAAATATACCATTAATCAATTAAACTTACAGCTACCTATTAGGGTGGCAGAATTCATGAATCTCAATGCCCCAAAGCTATTATCAAAAACATATAGACTATTATCTAAACTAGAAGACTCAATCTGTCTTCCAACTTCAAAATGGGAGGGTGACTTATCCAGTAACTTTAATAAAGATAAATGGTCACAAATATGTTTAAACACCTTTAAAATGACTAAAAATTCAAATATGCAACTAATACAATTCAAAATTCGGCATAGAACTCATTATACAGGACAAAGGATGTTCAGGATGGGTCTGTCACAATCAAACATCTGCACACACTGCAATGAAAACACACCAGATAACTACCTCCATGCCTTGTGGTCCTGCATACCTGTCCGCAGGTTCTGGCTTCAGGTATGTGTGGACATGTCAACATGGTTTAAATGTAATATTCCTACAATCCCCGCACTATGTCTACTAGGTGACTTGGGTGACATTAATATGGCAATTAACTCTGCACACATGATACGCACAGCATTATGCATCGCAAAGAAAACTATCCTTGTGAACTGGAAAAACAAAAATAATCTGTGTATTCAGCAGTTTAGGAATCTCTTAGTTGACCACATCAGTAATGAGACAATGTCTGCCTCCTTAAAGAACTATTCGGCTGAATCTCATTCCTTCTGGTCCCCTGTGCTTAGTTCCATCACTTAGTGTAGGCGGAGGACTGTGACCTCGTTGCTATGGGGGTTTGAGAAATGGCTGGGAGTGACTGGTGGTTGCGGGTTCTTTGTGGTTGCCCGTGATGCGGGACCGGGCTGCTCTGCGGTGGGGGTGGCTCTGAGTCTGTCCCCGTCGGGGGCTGTGGGGGCCAGCGGTTGGAGTCGCCTCGTGGCGGGGGGTGAGGCCACTGGTGGTGCCTGGGTTGGTGGGCGTCGGTCCTGAGCCGGGTGGCCGGGCTATTCTGGGGCGGGCTGGGCGGGGGTTCTGGGCTCTGGTGCCTGGGGGTGGTCCTCCTCCCTCTGGGGTGGTGGGCTCCGTATGTGCCTGGGTTCTGGGCCTGCCCGGATGTGCTGCCATGGTGTGGGTTGGTGCATGCCCTGGTGTCTGGTTGACACCCTGGGACCCAGGGTATGGCCCGGGGGCAGGGGGGGTGTAGGGGTTTGAAGGAGGGCTGAGTGGGATTCGGGGGATTATAGGGGGAGGTGCCTGGGTGTGAGACAGGGATGCTTGTATGTTGTGTGTGTGTCTATACTTTGGATGTTTGTGTGAATGGGGGGGTATGTTTGTGTGCGTGCGTATGCATGTGTTAGGATGAGTGGGGGTGTGTCTGGGGAGTGAGAGTGGGAGGGTTGGATGCTGTGCGAGTGTTTATATTTTTTGGGTGGGGCTGAGAGGGCATATGTGAGTTAGGATGAGTGGGAGTGTGCAAGGAAATAGGTGTGTGCATGTGTTTCTGTGTGTGGTTGGGGCGGGGTTAAGTGCACTTGTGGGGGGGGGCTTGGGCGGGCCTGGGGGTGGTGGGCCGTGGGTCTGCCGCTGTCCCCATCCTCTCATTCCCCGTTAGGGGTGTGGGAGGGTGGGAACTTTCTGGGGTGGGTGGCGGCTCACTGGCTGCAGTCCCTGAATGGCCCGGTCGTGGGGGGCGGCCTCTCCTGGCCTGTCTTGCCCTGGGGGGCCTCCTGGGGAGCAGGGGTGCCTAATGCCACTAAAGGCTCATCATCCAGAGGGAAGTTTGCTTCCCTCTGAATGTACATCCCCGGACCCCTCTTACTTCCCGCTCTCTCTGTCTCACACACACACACACGTAGGGAGTTGGGAGGCGTGGGACCATGAGGGGTGGAACGGAGGAGACCATTCAGTGGTCTCCTTGGATGCACCCCTTGGCTGCTCGCCTCTCAGTTTTAATTGCACCAAGACACCAAAACACAAGAAACACAACACACAAACAACACCTGGGGGGCATGGCATGCGGTGCATGGCGGGCGGGGCCACTTAGGTGGCCCGGCTCGCGGCTCATTGCAGTCACTGCCCCTCAATTTTAATTGCACACAACACACACTACATAAACAGTCAGGAGCGGGGAGGGAGAGGGTATTGGGGACCTCTTACGCCCCTGCTCCTCCTGTGGGTGGCTGGGGGCGGGCAGGGGAGGGGGTTGCCCCGGGGCCGGGTCCCGGGATGGCTGCGCTGGTGGGCTGCTGGCTCTATGGGGGTTGGGGCCCGCTGTCCGCTGGTCCGCCTGGGGTGTCCCCCACGGGGCATGGTGGGAGGGTTGTGTGTGGCGTGATTGTGTGGTGGTGAGCGATTGTGTGGGTGCGGCACGGGGGAGGGTGTGAGTGTGGGGTTATATGGGATGCAGGTTGAAGTAGATGGGGAGTGGGGGGAGGGGGCCGATAGCACCCTGGTTCCCGGGGTGTGCGGCTGGAACATCGGGGTGTGTGCTGGCCTACGCCGGGTGGCTGTCTGGGGGGGCCTGGTCCTCCTGGGCATGTTGCGGGCCCTCTGCCTTTGGGGGGTGGGGCGGCCGCCTCTGGGCTGCTGGGGCCCTGGGCCCTTCGCTTGTGCTGCCCTGGGTGGGCCGGTTCCTGGCGGGGCCGGCGGCTGCTGAACTTGGCCCACTGGGGCCTGTGCCCCGGGACCGTGGGGGGCTCTTGCTGGGGCTCTCCTCTGCCGCCCTTCGGGTGGGGCTGGAGTTGTCTTTGTGGTGGGGTGGCATGGGTTGGTGCTCCGGGTCTGCTGCTGAGGGCCCGGCCCAGGCCCTGGTCTGCCTCTGGCCTCCGTGGAGGCGAGGTCGCATTTGCATGATCTCACTCACCACTCTTCATCACTGATCACTCCTTGTTTCTCATGCTCTGCATGCTGACACAGTCACTGAGTTGTCTAGTGGGTTTTTAATATTAAGCGATAATTATTAAAAAAAAAAAAAAAAAAAAAAAAAAATTGTATTTTTCCTGTGAGTTAGTATCTGGTCGCTGTTATGTCTTTTTGATTTGATTTGGTTATTATTTAAAAACTCTTAATGACTAGCAGCCCTGTTTTTTCTGTGTGTGTGTTTCTGCTTTTGTAAAAGTTGTAGGAAATTTTCTGGTGTGTTCATGTACAGGTGTAACAGTTTGTTGTCTGGTGATGGTGTGGCTTGATGGGTCGTTTTCCTTCTGTCTGTGATCTTTTTGTCTCCTTTCTTCTTTCCCTTTTGCTCTTTTTGCTATTTTCCATCTTTTTCTGTCCCCTCCGGTCAGGTCCAGCAACATTACATAGATTCCGTGATTCAAAGTAAATAAATAAATAAATTAATCACATTATCAAGAGGAGCCTTACCCATAGGCCTCCCCTTGGCAGAGCAAATTTGTTCAGCACGATACAGCAACCAGATTATCATTTTGCTTGCTATGATGCTGGACAGGACAAGTTAAAAAAAAAAAAAAAAAGGTCATGAAATCACACAAAACCACCCTAGACATAGATCAAAGACGTTATTAAAGTCATGAAATTACAAAGACAGCCTTAATAGATAGATCAAGGGCTTCATTAAAGTCATGAAATCACATGAAACCAACATAACCATAAATCAAAGGTCTTTTAAGGCCAAGAAATTACAAAGACAACCTTAATAGATTGTTCAAAGGGTTTATTAAATTCAAGAAATCTGTTAAACCACCACTAGAGATAGATCAAAAGCTTTCTTAAAGTCATGAAATCACATCAAACCAATAAAAACATAGATCAAAGCTTTATTAAAGTCAAGAAATTACAAAGACCACCTTAATATATAGATCAAAGACTTTATTGAAGTCAAAGATCAAAGGCCTTATTGAAGTTAAGAAAAGACATAAAACCACCAATATAGATAGACCAAATGCTTTATTGAATTCATGACATCAGACAAACCACCAGAACAGATAGTTCAAAAGCTTTATTGAAGTCATGAAATGAGGTAAAACCACCATAATAGATAGATCATTTATTGAAGTTAAGAAATGACAGAAAACCACCAAGATAGATAGACATGCTTTATTAAAGTCATGACATCAGACAAACCACCATAACAGATAGCTCAAAAGCTTTATTGAAGTCATGAAATGAGATAAAACCACCATAATAGATAGATCAAAAGCATTTTTAGAGTCATTAAATCACATCAAACAATCCTAAACATAGATCAAAGGCTTTATTAAAGTCAAGAAATTACAAAGACCACCTTAATAGATAGATCAAAGCTTTAATAAAGTCAAGAAACCAATTAAAATGAACATTACAGCTGATAAAAAGGCTTTTCTGAAGTTAAGAGAGTACATAAAACCACCATAATGGATAGACCAAAGGCTTTATTATAGTCATGACATCACACAAACCACCAAAAGAGATAGATCAAAGGCTTTTTAAGGTCATGAAATCTAATCAAACCAAACTAAACACAGATTAAAGGCTTGATTAAAGTTAAGAAATCACAAAGACCACCTTAATAGATAGATGAAAGGCTTCTATAAAGTCAAGAAATCAGTTAAAACCAACATTATATACAGATCAAAGGCTTTATTAAAGTCATGAAATCAGGGAAAACCACCATAATAGATTGATAAAAGGCCTCTTTAAAGTCATGAAATCACATAAACCCACCTTAAACATAGATCAAAGGCTTTATTAAAGTCAAGAAAAGACAAATAACCACCATAATACACTGTATAAAAAAAACTGTAAAAAAACGATAAAAGTAATGGCAGCAAAGTTTCCAAACGAAAACTGTAAAATTATAGTAAATAACCGTATCACAGAACTACATACAAAAACTGTAAAAATACAGGAGTAGGTTTTACAGTAAAAAATACTTAAAATACAGTATAATCATAGTTGATATATGCCCATTATACTTAAAAATAACGTATATGTCAAGTAAAAAAAACATTAAAAATCAGATTATTTTCAGGTTAATCCCTGTAATTTTACAGTATTCAAAAGACTGTAATAAAACGGTAAAAGTACTGGCAGCTAAGTTTCCAAATGGATACTGTAAAATTACAGTAGATAACCATATCACAGAACTACATACAATAACTGTAAAAATACAGGAGTACAGTCAAGATTAATTAAAGTACAGTATATTAAAGTTAATAAATGCCAATTAAACAGTAAAATAACATATATATTATGTCCAAACACATTAAAATCAGATACCTTCCTGGTTAATCTCTGTAATTTCAAGGTACAAGTTATATATTTTAGGAAATAGCCATGTTTATCTAGAGTAATTTCATGTTAAAATAATATTTTCCCATATACAATAACAAGGTTATAATGTATAAAAACAAACAGTTCATTAAACTAAAGATAAATGTCTGCAAATTTATAGTATTAATCTGTCATTTTAGAGAATAGTAGATTTAAAAAAACAACCATTGAACAGTGGAAAAACAAGATAAATATATTACAAAACATCAAAAATGGCTACATTTAAGGCCAAGCCCTGTAAATTAAGCATATTCAGTAGTAATTTCCTGAAACTGTCATATCCATCTACTGACTTGCTGTGTAACTGTGGTCTCCCCAAGTAAAAAAAAAAAAACAAAAAAACAATGGCACAATGTATAAAGAAAATATGTACATTTTATTCAAATAGGAATTTGTGCACATTTACAGTATTAGTTATTTTAAAGAATTGGACAATGGAACACACCACAATGCATTAACATATATATTAAAAGATACATCTGCAAATTTAGGGTACTAAACATTCATTTTAGAAAAACTGAACAAATTTCATTAAAAATCTTCATTTGACAGAACAACAAGGATAGTAAGTCATTACACACCAAGACGGTTAAGACTGACTTGTTTTATAGGAAAAAAAAAATAAATAGGAATATTTCCATATCTTTAACCATGGGCCCATTTAATGTGTATTCAGTCATGATCCCTAATCATAGAAACCACATAGCTCCCTGCTCCACCCATCCAGTAACTCTGGAAAGTTCCCTCCTGTTCTACTGCATGGACATAAGCAACAATCTATTATAAACATCAAAACCTGACACCTGGAGACCAAAGAAAAATTGCAAACCTGAGACTTTTCATTTTTGAATACCATGAATACTTGCATGATAAGGTATAAAAATGCATATTTCTTGCGGGGGATAGATGGACCATAGATACTAACAGAAAAGCATGGCAGATTTTGCCCTTTTCACAGGCCATGTTTACAATCAGTAAACACTACAAAAATGTTATCCTACTGATATTCATAACTTTTATGTCCAAACTGCAAGACCAAAATATTGTTCAGCTTCTTCTTCAGTAGTTGCTCCTGTAGTCTACAAGTACTATGACATGACTATACCTCTACAATTGCAGGGCAAAACTGGAAAGAGAAACTCAGAGAATTCTGTTAAAAGTATCCAACTACAAACTATTTTCATCTATAAGTAACATCAGCATATGAACTACCTATAATGATAGAAACCATCTTTTGAAAAGAAAGTATGTCTACTTGGAGTTTTTCTTAGTGTTCAACCAGAACACAGCCACCAGGAGGTGATTAAGATGTTTTGGCTTCATTTGAGGAGCTGTCATGGTGTCCATCATACTGTGTTATTGTTTGCTAAACCACATCTAAGCAGAGCTAAATGTCTCTGATGGATTAAGCTGTGTGGTTGGGTCAGGTAGGAGAGTATAAATTGTTGTCAGGTAGGATTTAACTGCTTGAAAAATGGACAAACGGCACATTTTTGTCATTTTGAACCAAAAAATGAAATTATGTTTAATAAATGAATACGGACTGTCACATCACCAGGAAGTAAAAGTGTCAGAATAAAAGCTCTAGATAGATAGATAGATAGATAGATAGATAGATAGATAGATAGCACGTATCTAAACAAGGTTACCAAGTGCTTTACAGAGTACAGACAAAACCAGATAGGCAAATAACATGTGTTCCATTGTACAACATGAAACATTGGTGCAACAAGATATAAAAAAACCTGAATGAATAAATACAAATTAAAGTAAGAACAAAATAGGTCAATCACAGCAGCATGAGATACATGTAATACATACAGATACATGTAAACATACTTACAAGTTATTTTATGTGAGAGAGGAGACATTTAAATGTATGCTTGTGATGATTTTGGATTTTATTTCTTGAGCTGTAGTTACTCATTTCCGCCACCAGATGGAGTATCCCCTGAAGTGAGCGCTTGTTGTGGTAATTTTAGTTCCCCATTGTTCACTGTAAAGGTTGTCATATGTACGTGGTTGAAGTTTATCAAGAACATCCATGTTAATACTTTTACATATATATTCATATAATCCAAAGTCATCACAAACATACATTTAAATGTGTCCTTTCTCACATAAAATAACTGGTAAGTATCTGTCTGTCTATCTTGAGCTTTATCCCTCAGAGCCCGAGTTCTGGAACTTGTTGCCAGAAGACGTCAGGCAGACAAATTCACTACCAGTTTTTATATCCATGCGTAAAACTTAACTCTATGGGCAGGCCTTTGCAGTTATGTCATGCTGCTGTGATTGGCCTAATTTGTTTTTTCTTTAATTTGTATTTATTCATTCAGGTTTTTTATACCTTGTTGTACCAATGTTTCATGCTGTGCAATGGAACACTTGTTATTTGCCTATGTTTTCAAATTGGTCTTTGCCCTTCCCTTTACATGACTATAGATAACCCAGCGTTTTTAGAATTCTCTACTCGTAACCAGTTTTCGAAAGGCTGCGTTCTTGCCCCACCCCCTGTTCACATGTAAATGACAGTCCAGATCGCCAACAAAAACCTTCATTTTGCTGAAAAACGTTTTGTAAAGTGCCTCTTGAGCTTTTACTTCCTGGTCCTGTGACAGTACTTGTTCATTTATTAGCTACTAGACCCTGCTCCACAATTATGAAGCACAGGAGCAACTTATGAAGACAATCAACAATATTTGAACTTAAATTGTGGCCATTAAACTTTGTAATTATTTCTTGCAAATTAAACAAACATAAAAGAACATTGTAGGATACATTCATTGTGGGCAATACATACTGTGCGAGAGAAACTGTTGTCTGATCATTTCAAACTGCCTGTTTACTTGCTTGATGCTGGGGCCTCCTGAAATACCTCTGATTGTCCATCTATGGAGAAAAAAGGTATTTGTTTAGATAATCCATGTAAACCTTTTGGCATTTACAGACAAACATTCATGAGAAACGGAAGATTTCATTTGTACTTTGAGTTGCTTTCGTCTTATCAGACATTAGGACTGGGCGATAATTTGATAATATACAGTATATTGATCGATAGGCGTGTGTACGATAGAAAAAAGAGGGACTCAATAGAAAATTCAATAGAAAAAAAACCAGTCACTTCATTTTTCATTACAGCCTATCATGTAGCTCAATACTACAGGCGTAATGTCCTCCAAACCAATCACAAACGCAGACCCAGGCAGACTGTCACCAAGTCCTGGACCTCTCAAACCACAACAAAGAGCACGTGTATTGTAGGAAAAGCGCAGCAAAGAGAGGCGGAAGAAATCGCCTCAGAGAAAGCTGCCTTTACCCTACATTGACTGGCAGCCCACCATGGCTATATTGTAAGTGTCACACCTTCAAAATGCAGAACATAAAATGATTTAACGTGAACGTCAACATTTCTTAACGGACGCACAACCACTGTACTCAGCTGTCATCTGCTGTGCACGTGAACACAGCGCGTGGAGCAACAGGGCAGAGGCTGAGCAGCAAGAGAGCATTGGTGTGGAGTCTGGAGAGAGGAAAGGTAACGGCTGATAAATTAGCTTAGAGTTTGCAAGTTGAATATATAATCCAATAAATATATTGATCAAGGTTCTGATTACACTGGTGCTTTCAGGGGAGCCTTTCTTTGAGGTCTGTAGTGCGACTATACGAGTCACATGTATACACATATATAATAGTGGATGGTAGCATGATTGAAAAAATGATTACTGCCAAAAACATTCTGCTACTATCAGCTGATACAATCAGAAAAATAACACCTGAACAACTACTCATACCATAAAAATAAAAATCCAAATTCGTCATTATTTCACTGACGGAAGCAGATTTCAAGAATGTACATGCCTGGATGTACATGACACCAAGAATGTACATGCCTGGATGTACATGACACCAAGAATGTACATGCCTGGATGTACATGACTTCATGAATGTACATGACTGGAGAGTTAGATCCCAATTTATCCTCTTTATTTATAAAGTTTCTGATAATTTTCAAGCCTTAGATTTAAGGTTTTTATCATCCGTAACTGGAGAGGGACTATGATTCTTATTCTATTTTGTGTGTGTGTATACACTCACTTTGGCTACGCAAGGTGAAGCATCGAGGAATGTCTGTATCCTTAGCCAGGTGACTCATTCTACAGCAGGTACCGTCAGTGCTAATGAGGAGAGAACAGGTCATTAATTCCATCAGATGGTTCATCAGGATCTTTTTATTTAAAAGCTTATTTCATATTAATCATCACTCACTTCAGGTTGGCACAATTACAACAGGATATGTCTTCCTTGTGATCCACAAGCCACTTAGCACTGCAGGCAAAGCCAACAATGTGCCACTTTTCTTCTAAACTAAGAGAAACACGGAAGAGCAAACATAAAGAGTGATAAATATTTTCTTTAGATATTACCCTCAGCACATTACTCCACATTTCTTTCCAAAATAGATCAAGGATATATAGAGAGTTTTACAGAGAAATCTATATGGTCTTACTTTGTCCAGGCCAGTCTCCTTTTTTCACAGGAATGACATCAATACAAGCAGCTCTCACACATATATGGGGAAACAGGAGAAACACAGTCAGCCTAGCTCTGTCCAAGGCTAATAAAAGCTCAGCTCACAAATAACCATTTACCAAAACTTCTTACACACAAAATGTAATTTATCTATAGTCAGTCATCCTATTCTCTGGTAGGGATGTCCCAATCCAATCATGTGATCAGAAATCAGGACCGATCACGTGCTATGTATTCTCAGAATTTTTGGTCCGATCTATAATATTTCAAAGCAAATGGGGAAAATGTATTGGTAAACACAATGACTGGAGACCACTGTCAAAGTTTTTGTGCCTCTGATTCATGACTACATGTCACTCCACTTGTCATCATCTGGCCAATTATTGGTTTGTTCAACCTGCAGGTTGGTAGGAAGCAAACTGGAAATAGGCCCGATTTTTTAAATTTGAATCTGCCTAGTCTGATTGCACTAAGTGAATGCAGTAAATAATACAGTAAATAAAGTGTTTATTTATCTATTTCAGTGTATTGTATTTATTTATTTGAATAAATAAATAAACATGGCAGCATACAGCAGTTTGACCGCATTCAAATCACAAATAAGTTTATGAACGTGTATCAGCAAAGAGCAACACAGATAACTGACTAACCACATGTGAGAAAACGCTTTGACCGAAAACGCGTGTAAACAAGTTAAGCTGTAAAACAAAGGTACCCTGCTGCCATCAGTCATAAAACCACACAAGATAATATCTACTAACAATAGCTAATGTGACTGAAGCAATGATCAGAAAGATGCTAACGTTAGCTTCAAGGCTGTCCACTCAGGTAGAGCATATGGAAAATATCATTTACATGCATTATCCGAGATACTTACCTCACACGGCGTTTGCATGTCCGCTGGGGCTGTAACCAAAGAAAGGTCGGCTGCAGTCTACATCCTTGGAGATCATGGGTCCGCGAGGAAAAGTCTTCACCATAGTCACATTTCACGACAAGTCATAACATGCCAACAGCGAACCTGATTGGACAACACTAATCCCAACCTTCTGTCACTCCTCAAACATCTGGCTAATTATTGGTTTATTCGGGCGGGTTGTTTGTTATGGGCGGGACAAAGCAAAATGAAAAAGGCGCAAACTTTGAAATTTGAATCTGCCTGATAGTATTTATTCACTAAAGTCTTCATTCATTCTTCATATGAATATATATATATACATATATATATGTATATATAGATAGATAGATAGATAGATAGATAGATAGATAGATAGATACAGTCAGTGTCAGTGGCTCAGATAAAGTATTCAGACACCTTCACTTTGTTCACAGTTTGTCACATTTTGTTTCACAAACCAGAGTGATCATCTTGTATGTAGGTGAAAGAGATGTATAGACTTGATGAACATATCACCTGACAGGATGTTTTAAAATAAGAGTATTTTGAACCATCCAATAGCTCCATGTAGATCCATGTGTGGAGGAATTGCTGTGAATATATGCATTTGTATTAACGTGATATTATTTTGTAAGCTGCCAAGGTGGGTTTGGGGTGAGGTGGTGAATGGTGTAAAAAGAAAATAATGGCATAGAGGTAATCTTAATCTGTATTCATGTTCCTTTTTTTTTTTTTAAGTAGAATGTGCATCTCCTGAAGGAGATGATGGATGCTGCTGTGTTCTTGTTGTGTTCTTGCTCTCTGTAGAAGATGTTGCTAGCTTTTAAATGGTGGCTGTTAAAAAGAAAGCCAAATTGTCACATTAAATGAAGCCTAATAGACTTAAAATAAGCTGGGCCCAACTACAGAAGAGGATACGAAGTGGTCAAATATTTTAGTCCGCATGGCTAAATCATCTTTCATAGTTAGGGATAATATTTTGATAGACTAAATCAGTGTTTCCTAAATTTTTTTCTTAGAACACACTTTTTAAAAACGACAATCATCGCTACCCGATTCACTTTAATTCAGCTTTATTTATAAAGCGCATTTCAGGCAACATGATAAAAACAATCATGTCATCTTCAGTACATACACACTTACTAACACAGCCACTCACACAACCACATATGGACACATGCACACACACACAGAATGTTGTTGAGAAAAGATGGCTTGATTCTAAAGATGGCTACTAACGTGGCATGTCTGTGTCAGGCAAGGTGTTCCATTTTCATGGGGCATATGGTGTAAGGAATTAGTAAGTTGCCTCTGCTTGTTGACCAAAGTGTTCTTGCTGGGGTGTAAGTGATGAGCATATTTATCATGTACTGAGGTGCAAGGCCATGTAGTGCTTTGTAAACCATGAATACTATTTTTAAATCGATTTGTGTACTGGTAACAGGTAACCAGTGCTAAGATTTAAGAACAATACTATATATACATAATGTATTGAATGTATTGTTATACATTCATGGATTCATTTTTCTGAGTCTGATTTTGACAAAAAAAAACCCTCAATTTGGAAATATTTTTGAGATGATAGAAAGATGATCTTTTAATGTGGATGATATGACTTCTGAAATTTAGATTGCTGTCCAACATCTATTCCTTGCTTCAGTTGTGCTGTCTTGAGAGAGAGAGAGAGAGAGAGAGAGAGAGAGAGATATGAGATATGATGAGATATTAGATATGAGGAGATATGAGATACGAGATATGACAAGATGAGATATGAGATATTATGAGATATGATGAGATATGATGAGATATGATGAGATATGAGATACGAGATATGATGAGATATGATTAGAGATGAGATATTAGATATAATTAGATATGAGATATTATGAGATATGATGAGATATGATGAGATATGATGAGATATGAGATACGAGATATGATGAGATATGATTAGAGATGAGATATTAGATATGATTAGATATGAGATATGATGAGATATGATGAGATATGATGAGATATGATGAGATATGATGAGATATGAGATACGAGATATGATGAGATATGATTAGAGATGAGATATTAGATATGATTAGATATGAGATATTATGAGATATGATGAGATATGATGAGATATGATGAGATATGAGATACGAGATATGATGAGATATGATTAGAGATGAGATATTAGATATGATTAGATATGAGATATTATGAGATGAGCTGCAATTTTCTGTCTCTGAGCCTGTGCATCAAAGATGAGTATTTCTGTTATGTATTTGTTTAGTTGTAAAATCATGCAATCATGAAGGTAGGTTCTGAACCAATTTAGAACTGACAAGCCAACCCACCTTTCAAACCTTTCCAGTAAGATGTGGTCAACAATGGGCCTTATGTATAACTGTGAGAAGAATGAATTTGTCTGACCATTGTTTTTACTGCTATTTCTGGATCACCTTAACTTG
The DNA here is from genome assembly GCF_017639745.1 of Melanotaenia boesemani. Classification (NCBI taxonomy): domain Eukaryota; kingdom Metazoa; phylum Chordata; class Actinopteri; order Atheriniformes; family Melanotaeniidae; genus Melanotaenia; species Melanotaenia boesemani. Next base: position 34,834,291 of record NC_055695.1, on the reverse strand, counting down.
AATAAATAAACCAGCCATTTCAAAGAAATATTGATGAATCATAACTATAATGCAGATGTTGAAAACAATCATTAAATACTTTATAAATGGATTTAGGCAGATTTAACAGACTATCTCATTATTTTTCCCCTCTCAGTAAAACAATATACACATTCTAAATACTTTATAAAACGTTTGAAATAATACTTGTTTAAAGCACACAAAAAAGCAATTCAAAGAGGTACTTAAAGCCAGAACAAATCTCTCTGACTCTGACGTTGATGAAGCTCTGAGTAGTTTGACAGATTTGCATTCTTCACGCAGTACACCTCTCTCCACAGAATATTCCAGGAAGCAGTTTTTCCTCAAAAACAGCTACGTGCACCCACAATCTATTCATCTCGGGACAGATGACAACAGAACTGACAGGTATGTACAGTACATCCCTCTCAAAGAAACCCTGAAAGCTATGCTAAAAGACCCCGTTGTATGGCAAGAATGTGTGAAGTGTCAAAATGTCCCTCCTCCTGGGGTGACTGTAGTGTGTGATGGATCGTGTTCAAGACAAATGCTCTGTGTATGCAACCAGGTATAAATTTAATGCTAATTTTATACCAGGATGCTTTTGAGGTAGTCAACCCTCTTGGCTCAGCAAAGAAAAAGCACAAGATAGTAGGGGTGTACTTTACACTTGCAAACTTTGAGCCATTCTATCGGTCAAGTGTTGATCAGCTGCAGCTCTTACTTTTGTGCACAGAGCGAGATTTCAAATACTTTGGACATGAAAGAGTGTTTTCAAAAATGCTCTAAGACTTGAGAGAGCTGGAGGATAATGGGCTTGTCACTTCTTCAGGTCATACTGTACAAGCAACAGTCTTGTGCATTGTTGGTGACAATTTGGGATCCCACTGCATCGGAGGTTTTACTGAAAATTTCAGTTCCTCCTCTCACTGTTGTAGGTACTGCTTGGTACCCAGAGAGGAAATGGACAAGTTGAATGTCAAGTTTCCAGAAAGAACTGTTGAGAGTTACAAAGAGGCAGTGCAGCTACTACAAGACAATGAGACATCAACTGTAAATGGAGTAAAGTTTGACTGTCTTTTCAATGGTCTTAAGTATTTTCATGTGTGTCTGCCAGGCCTTCCGCCATGCATAGGCCATGACATATTTGAAGGAGTAGTTGCCTATGACCTATCCATTTACATTCAGTACTTTGTGAAGGTAAAGAAATGGATGACTTACCAGCAGCTCAACCGGCATATCAAACAGTTCAAGTACCTGGGTTCTGATGCTAGCTCCGCTCCTTCGGAAGTCAGTGAATGTGGTATTAAGATTGGTGGGCAGGCAGCTGAGAATTGGTGTTTGCTGATACTTCTTCCCATCATTATTGGGGACAAAATCAAAGACACCCAGGACCAGGTCTTGCAGCTAGTTATAATGCTAAAAGAAGTGGTTGAGCTGGTCTGTGCACCCAAGATATCTGCTGGCCAAGTCAGTTTCCTTCAGGTGTATACATGAATATCTTGAAACAAGGAAGCATCTCTTTCCCTCAGAAAAACTTAAACCAAAGCATCACTATCTCCTCCACTACCCATCACTGATCATGAAGCTTGGCCCACTCATTCGCCTGTGGACAATGAGGTTTGAGAGCAAGCATTCATATTTTAAACGATGTGTGAGGAGGACACAAAACTTTAAACATGTTTGTAAATCTCTTGCGAACAACCACCAGTTACTGCAGTCCTACATGAACTCCAGCTCCTTCTTTCCTCCTGCAATTCAAGTGAAAGATTCTACCCCTTACCATGCTGAGTTGTACAGCAGTAAGGTACACCATGCTGTTGAAGAGAGCTTGGTCACACCTGAATTTGTATCCACAGAAGTGCTCTTTCGGGGAACTTTCTATAGAAAGGGCTCCTTTCTATGCCTTAAGAATTCTGAATCTGTGGAATTTGGTCAACTTGAGCTCATACTGATGACAGAAAACAAAGATGTGTATTTCCTTGTGACACCACACACATCATTTTACATGCCAGAGTATGGGCTTCATAAAGTTGGGGAATCAGCAAGTGATATGCTTTGCATCAGTGCTGATCAGTGTCTTGATTTTTATCCACTGGCTTCATACAGTCTGCTTTCAATGAAAGTAATATCACTGAAGCATAGTGTTTTGGATCTGTAGATCTGTTTTCATTTTAATCATCATTTATTCCCCCCTTTTAGACATGGATGACATAGCCACTCTAGTTAAAGAAGCTCTACCAATGTGTAGCACGCCAGCTACACTGCAACCCATTATCGATGTCCTCCAAGACCTTGGGGTGGAAACTGTTGATGATATGAAGCTTGTCCAGTTAAATGACCTTGCAGGTGTGCTCAGACCCATTCAAGCAAGGAAGCTTATTGCACATGTTAAAAGTAAGTGAGGCTCAATCTGTAATATGAGCATATTGCCACCAGTGCCACTGTTGGTCTACTATTAATTATTATGTATGTTTTGTGCTTTCATCTTCTCAGCACAGAGTGTTTCAGCTTCAAGCTGCTCAAACATGGAGGAGGGTTTTACGAGCACACCCTGCCCAAGCCCAATACCCTCTTCTTCTCAAAGTTCATTTGGGAGCCCAGGCGCACCACAAACACCCCAAACAGAAACACTCAGGATCACTTCAAGCCTGGGCATACCCTCTACTTCTCGAAGCTCCTTTAGAAGCCCTGGTACACCTCAAACTCCAGAAACACCATTTCAAACCTCGCCTGGAGGATGCTTCTCCCCTTCATCTGGTAGTGAATGCTCTAGTCCCACTAGACAACTGGTCAGTGACTGGCACTACAATTTTCAAGTTCTTTGGAACATGCTGCTAGCTGTTGTAAGGAAGAAATTAGCCAATCAGGAACGGCCCACAGCTACGGAAAGGAGGGAAGTGATTCGCATTATTACAGCTGAAATTATTGCCACTTGCAAGTCACCAGAGAAGAAGCACTTAAGTGAAATCGCACGGAAGATGGTCCTAGAATATCCAAGCTCTTTGAAAGACATCATAGAAGGTGAAGTTGTTGGAAGCGGATATGATTCTCTAACAAAACAACTTCAGTGCAGAGTTGATAACTACAAGAGAAGTGAGATGCTGGGTAAGAAGAGGATTGTCCCAGATGACATCAGCACTGTACCAGGAAGTAAGAAGCAACGGAAAGACTCCTATGGCTGTATTACGTGGGAATCTGGACCTGTGAATGTGGAAGCACAGATGAAGAAGAAAAAAGACATGCAAAAAATGTTTATAGAAAATGAGAGGAATGAAAGACAAATAGAACAATTGATCTCAGACACCTTCATATCTCAGAGGTAAGGACACCCGGGTCCTTACTGAAGAATGGCCTCTCCTCTTCTCACTTGTTGGCATGAAGGCACACTTCAAACTCTTGACTGGTGTCCACATCAATGAGAGATTTGAGGAGGCCATGGACACAAAATTGGCCAGAGTCCTTGAATATTTTCAGTCTCGTCCACTGGAAAAATCAAGTATAGCTGCAAAACAGAGAGCAGAGATCCAAGCTGGAGGCGGACCCTGTGGGGCGGTATTGATGCTACTTTCACACTTCAAAGAGGATCTTGCAAGAATGTTCCACATGGTCGACAGAACATGCATCGCTGTGGAGGTTGAGACGGAACACCTGCCACCCACCCCATGCATTGTTGTATGTGGTAAGTGAGAGGCAATAGAATGTGTGTGCTCTGCATGAAAATAGAGGCGTTTAAATGGATGGATTTACTTATGACTGTTTTTTTTTTCACAGGAGAGAGTCCATTGTCTGCAACAACTTTCATGGTGGCAGTGGACCAGGAGGTGATTATGGATAACTTGAAGAGCTTCACTGATGCACTGGTTTGCATGTTCATGTGTTTTTACATCTTCAATATGTGTACCCAGTGGAACTCGGGGCCACAATGGAGTTTCTTCAGAGGTAAATGTACTTGAATATTCATACACATGTATTCGTAATATAACTCCTCTGTAGGTTAAAGGGATAGTTAGGATCTTTTGAACAGGGGTTATACGAGCTACTTAATGCATAGTCAGTTGGTAGCTGTTAGTATGACCACAGTGTGCAGTAACATGCACCTACGCTTGCATTAACACTCAGCAATGTAATTCTGTGGATGGACTCAGTAGTAACATGTTTTAGCTGCCTAAAAAGGACCCCTAAGAAATCAATATTTTAGTTTATCAGCTTACTGGACTGATGTCATGACCAGAAGATCCTGGGAATCTCGGTGCATGGATCTAAGAGGCTCCCTGATATGCAAATACTGAGCCCAAAAAAATGATTGATTGAGAAAAACGTATTAAAAACCATGTTAAATAATATAAAAGAGTCAAAAGGGACCAGACTGATTATAATCAGAGCAGCTGGTCAAATAAATGAGATCTAGATCATTTTTGGCAAATAATCACTTTTTCACTGATCTTTTTTGTCTGTATAGTGTAAGATTGTGTTGGTCTCGATACATCAGAGACTGATTGAAGCACTATAACTGTTGTTCTTATAAGATATTAAAGGGAGCTGACTTTTCTTTTGTTTAATTTTATGCTTCATCAGACACCACCATGCTGCAGCTGAAATAAGGCACACATCCCATAAGAAAATATAATCAATAGATAGATTTATTGTAAAACATTAATGTAATGATAGTCATATGCTCTAATGATGAGCTGTGATTTTATAAGAATAAAGGGAGATCATCTGTTTAAAGTAGAGGTCTACCAATAGTGGACCAAAATAACATTCACTGCCAGCCGTTTCCAGAGCAGAGTGCTCCATATCACCAGTGTTTGAACACTTTCACTTATTTTTGAAGAGCCACAGATCATTATGTGCTACTTCTATGTAAACACCGAAACTACCAAATGAGAGCTTAGACTCTCTTCTTTCATCAGAAAAAACTGTTTCTAGTTTTTTCCGTTCTTCAGTAATCTGCAGTAGAACTTGGGGTAGTTGCAGCAAAAATGCTTTTTTTTAACGAAAAAGCTGAGAAAACTAGCTTTTTGTGCAACAATGCACTTCAAGTGTAAAAGTGACTTTGTTGGCAATATTTGTTACTTTAGTGACACCTCGAACATCTTACTTCTATCTCGAACATGTTTACTTCTATGAAACAACAAAAACAACACTGAGGATAGAGTTTTGGTGGCAAAATAATGTCTTCACCAGCTACATAAGCAACAGCAAGGTTGTTTCACATCATCATGTTTAACAAAAATGTCTGTCTTTCTATTGATCTGTCCCTCTTTTTCTCCCCTCTCGGCAACCAATATCTGTTAGCCGCCAAACATCCTGTGTATCTTTTATTTGAGATTGATTAGATTGTTGTTAATTTTTAGTTAATATTGTGTTGCTTTCTAACAGTGTTTGTATTTTTTACCACTCCTATTTGTCCAGGTGCATCTTTAAGATCAATCCTGACAAGGGCTCCAAAGTAGAGCGCCAGGAAAAGAAGAAGAGCGTTGCAGTGAACCCCAAAGTGCTGAGCCTTATCAACTGCATTGCGGAATTTGAATGGAGTACTTAATGGGCAAGTTGCTTATGGTCACTTTGCATGTATTAAAGGTGTTGTGTGTGGACAGTGTGTTCTATGAGGGGCCGTATAGGCCATAATATATTCTCACACTCATACATGCATACATTCTTACTCTCACATACATATAATCTTTTCTCACATACATATATTCTCTCTCTCACATGCATTCATTCTTTCTCTCACATACTTATACTCTTATTCTCACATACATATATTCTCACTCCCACATACATATATTCTAACTCTCATACATATATTGAATTTATTAAGATTGTATTTTTCATTATATTCTCACTCACACATACATATTCTCACTCTCACATACATATATTCTTACTCTCTCATACATAAATTCTCACTCTGACATACATACATTCTTTCTCTCACATATATTCTTACTCTGACATACATATATTCTCACATACATATATTCTTACTCTCACATACATTCTTACTCTCGCATACATTTATCCTTAAGCTTGTTACATACTCCACAAGAAGCGAGAAATTTGTTCTTGTTCTCGAGGCCGCAAGAGCGAGAAAAAAGTTCTTTCTTGGCAAGGCGTGTCATACTCCGCGAGAAGCTGCATGCGAGATGGGGCATGGATTACTGCGGGGGGGCTCGTCTATGTGCACCGAGCCGGTTGACCCGGTTATTTTTTATTTTATGTGAAAATTGGTCAGTGACACTGCAAGACGGTGCACGCGGCAGAATCTGCATCTTTATGTACCTTGTGTTTGAAACATTTTTGTACTTTCTCACCACCTCGATCAGCTGTTAATTAAAGCTGTTCATTCATCCTTCATCAGTAGAAATGCAGAAGTCACTACGTCCCCCTTCATGCTTTGACACATTTATACGCCCACCTCACATGTCCGACCAATCACGCAACACTTCCCGGAGCCCCTTGAGAAAAAAGTTCGGCCAGCTCGATGTGGCAAGAAGTGTCCTTAGTCACGTCCGGCAAGAACAAAATGACGTCATTTTGTTCTTTGACCCTCGAGAACAAGAACAAAGTTCTCTCTTCTCGTGGAAGATGTAGGGGCCTTTACTCTCACATACATACATTCTTTCTTAATGCAATGACATCTGCATGTAAAATAAAGAATACATGTATGTAAGAGATAGGGATGGGCATCGATTTTCGAATATTCGAATAGTCGTTAAATCATAAAAATTCGAAGAGTGATTCATATGTGGGCGAAAAGAAAGTTGCGTTATTGCAGCATAGCAACGTGTCAAGATGATTCTCGCTGTCTGTGGAAGACAATCACATTGGTGGCAACGGTGCACTTCATATCCCGTGTGTTTAATGTTTAATGGGATTAAAGCTTGTTTCATACTCCGCGAGAAGCGAATATTCGAAAATCGTAAATTAGTAACGCCCGATTTTCGAATAGCAATTTTGCCTGAAATGCACATCCCTAGTAAGAGAAGTATGTGTGTGTGTGAGGAAGAGAATTTATGTATGTGTGAGGAAAAGTATAGTGGAAACGGAAGGAGTTGGTGGAATCGGAAGGCAGGGAATTTATCGTCCTGTGATTGGCTGAGAAGCAGGGACAGCACTGTGTCTTGGTCCACTCAAAATTATGAAGAAATGAGACTGAAGAAGGGTAGCAAGACATCGATACTTTTGTCAGTAACTAGTAATACTCAATCGCATTACTCTTCAAATAAACTAACTCAGTTACCGTTACCAAATGGTGTTACTAGCTTAATTAATAAATTTTAGCAAGCAGCTGTGCACTCCTTCCTGTTTACAGTGGCGATGCATTAAGGGCAGTATCATGTCGTCCGCTTGTTAAAAACCATGTTGGGTTTGCTTTCCTGTGAAGTCGCTAATATCGTCATTCGCGGGTGGCAGGTTTTTTGGCTCATTTTATTAGAGTGTAGTTTCTTATTTCCTCTGCTCCCGCTGTGAAGCCCTCCTGATTTTGTCACTACTGTCCACAATAAAGCCACAATCTCTGGATGCAGAATAGGATACGTGAATGTATCAGTCTTTTCCCCCACTACGAACTAGTGTGTGCAGAATGAGACATGCATCGGAGGGGTTTTTAGTTCCAGTTCTCATCCAAGAATATATCTATTTGAGAGTAAGAATGTATGTATGTATGTATGAGTGTGTGAATATATTATGGCCTATACGGCCCCTCATAGTGTTCAGTGCCGTGTCTGCATTGCTGAAAGTCTCTGTTTTTATTACAGCGTTGTGTTGGGGTGAGAGCAGTCACACAGCCAGTGTGAGCAGAACGTCATGTAGAGATTCGGAGTTTCGCCTTCTTTTTCCACAAGTCCACTGTTCTCAGTGGAAATCTACATAGTTCTACTTTTTCAGTGTTTTTAAATATGTAGAATAGGTCAGATATGAAAAATAACACCTGCTGTTTCACATGAATAAGGATGGGAATCAAGAAATTGTTTCAAAAGTGTGAGCAGAATGTCATCTAGAGATTCGGAGTTTAATCTTTTTCCACGAGTGCACTGTTCTCAGCAGAAATGGTCAGTTCTACTGTTTCAGCATTTTTAATATGCACAATGTGTCAGACAAGAAAAAATAACACCTGCTGTATGACATTGAAGTTATTTCAGATTTAATAATAAAAATGCTATAAAAGTGCAGCATTTTTTCCTGTTCTGTTGTTGCAGATGATATCTTCTGAAGAAAAACGGTGGCACAGTAGTGCAGCTCACCTCACAGCTAGAAGGTCCTGGGTTCAATTCCTGCCGGGGACGCTATGGGTGCTGGGGTGTGTTTGCTCCTCCACATCATCAGCATCCACAGCCTGGGTGGGGTTGGCTAAAGGGCCTTCTCTGTGGAGTTTGCATGTTCTCCCTGTGTTCCTTTATGTAAGTGAACTCCTCTCAAAAAAAACATGCACCAGTACACTGCCTCCTCCTGGCCATCCGGGGCACCTGAGGGGGTGAGTAGAGTCTGGCTGCATAACGTGATCCTTCCACCAAAAGAAGGGCCTGCTCACCCCTCAAGCAAAGAAGGAGACTTGCGCTCCAGTGCAGGGCCCTCCCTGGATTGGCAGAGGGAGAGCAATGCCCAGTACTGTAACTTAATAGGAGCACAGGGTGATGAAAAATGGGGAAATACTTGAAATTGCACCTTATCAGAGTTCTTAGCGGGGGGCTTTTAATTTGAAAGTAGCAACCGTTAGTTTGCACCATGATCATCTCCTGTCTTGATGTTTCCTGGTTTTAAAACTCCTCGGCTGTGGGTCACACAACAGTGCAGGTCATCCATCCAGCAGTGGAGGCGGAAATAAATGTTCCCTCTGAGGCGACAAATCGGCGGACCAAAGCAGAGCTCCAATTTGCCACCTTCTGTCTAAAACCACGGACTGAGCCGCCAAAAGGACGGGCAGATTGGAGGCTTGGTGCTCAGTGTAAAAACGGCAAGTGCTCTCAGAATTAATGAATGAAGAATTTTTTATTAGTGTCCTGTCCAGTCCCCATAGGCTCACATGACAACATAGAACAAAAAAATCCAAGACCAAGAGGGTTTTTCAAATACTTTCCAGCGACAAGTCCAGATTTATGAAGAAAAAAGGAAACTTGTATGTTAAATCTTAAGGTTTTCACAAGTAATGGCGGCTTCAAAAATAATCTCATACTTTTTGAAAAATATATTTTTTTTTACAGTTGTTTTCAGTCAATTACTATTACGTATGTTTACCCTTCAAAAAAACATGATTAATTCCCTAAAACTTTAAGGCAACACTTTGAATGACTGCTTATTTCTGTAATGAAAATTTGAATATGAACATGTTAAATTGACTATGATAATATATTAATAATGTAATTATATATTATGGTTACTTTTATGGGTAAATCTTAAAACTACTGCTAATATCTTCTAATACATGTAATGTCTTATTGAAAACGGTAATGAACCTGTAAAAAAAAAAATGCAACATTACATTGGAATGTACTAATACCAGGTAACAATTGAAATTCTCCCAATATCTCCAAATCTACAGGCATTTTATGTTTTTAAAAATACATGTATGTAAAAAATACATGTAAGAATTTATTCTGTAAAATGACATTACTTAAAGTGCACTTTTTGTAAATTGATATGTTTTGAATGGTCTTTATACAGTAATGTGTAGTAAATTACTTTTTTGTCTGTACAAATACTACTTATTGCCTCTAAAAATACATAAAATCACCTTAATGATGCATACTTAATGACCTATAATTTTGTCGAAAACCCCAAAAATTTCTGGAATTTTACATATTTCTTCATTATTATTATTAGGAAATATGTTGAATTACCTTTAAAAAACATAATAAAAATGTAATATCATATTATGGTTAATTACTTGTAATTCTAAAGGTACATCTTTAAATTACTGCAGTATCTGTTAATTTACAGTTATTACATTGTCTTATGGAAAATGGTAATAAACCTGTAAAAAAAAAATACAGAATCTTTATGTAAAAGTACAGGTAAAGATGTACAAATACAATAAATCGTCATTAAAAAACATAATATTAATGTAATCTTACATTATGGTTGATTAACTGTAACTTAACTGTAACTTAAATATAAAATCTAAAATTACTGAAAATATTTGTAAATCTACTAGCATTCCATTGTTTTATTTACAGGAAAAATCTGTTAAAATTTACAGAACATTTCCTGTAAAATTAATTTTTTTTTTTTACAGTGTACATAGATTAAAGGCTTTAGTAAAGTCATGAAATAACGTAAAACCACCTTAATATATAGATCAAAGGCTTCATTATATTAAAGAAATCAATTTTTTTTTATTTTTTTTATTTGTGACGCTGGTGGCAGGTAAGTGACGCTAATGCTGTAGGTGACGTAGTTCCGGGGAGACGGCAGATTCAAACTAGGCGCGCCCAAACATTTACACTTTCTTTCAATTGTATTTTGTGCCAGCCTAATCAAAATATTCTTTAAAGTAGGAAAATAGTGTCTTTATAAGGTACACTCAGGAGCACAGCGGGGAGGATTTGGCCAGCCTGACAGATTTTATAGATCGTTGTTACGACAGAATCATCATGGGGAAACCAAACAACACGTCAACCCCCTCCACCTCATCCAAGTCCAAGAGACAGCGAAATGAGGATTCACCTGGAGCTATTTCACCAACGGGGAACAACTCAACAGATGTTCTGACCTCTGTAGATAAGAAACTCAGTAGTTTTGATGCAAGTTTGAGCCTGGTAGAAATTCTCCACAAGGAGTTCCAGGCGCTACGTGAATCACTAGAATTCAGCCAGAAGCAGGTGGAAACTCTGGCTGTAGAAAATGCGGGTCTCAGAGAGTCGGTAAAATCCCTCAACGAGGGCTTGACCCGTCTCTCGGAGGAAAATAAGAAGATGAAGGAAACGGTGATCGATCTGCAGACGCGGAGCATGAGAGAGAACCTGGTATTTGCAGGGATTCCAGAGCAGATGGAGGAGGACCCCGAGACCACGGTGAAAAACTTCATCAAAACCCACCTGAAACTCCCGGAGGAAACAGTGAAAAACATCTCCTTTCACAGAGTCCATTGGCTCGGCGGGAGGAAACCCGGGTCCAGCAGACCAAGACCTATTGTAGCGAAGTTCGTTAGCTTCAAACAGAAGGAGCAGGTGAAGAACCAGGGCCACGAACTGAAGGGAACGAACTTTGGAGTAAACGACCAATATCCGAGAGAGATTCTGGACCGACGGAGAGTCCTGTTTCCCATCAGGAGAAAATCCATCACGCAAGGTGCTCGCGCTGTCATCGCGGTGGATAAATCATTTATTAATGGACAACTGTACCGCGACCCGGACATCACTCCGTGGCTCTACTGACTTGGTATGTGCTTTAATTTTCCTGTTTTCTCACTAGATCATGTTATATCCATAAAACTGCCATAAAAGATAATTTAGTTAACAGTAAATCCACTGCCCGTCTCCACTACACTGTTCTCAGCACAGATGCGTTTTTTAAATTACTTTTTTCATTTGGCACTGTCGCTCTTTTTACTCTTTACACTTCTTCTCTCCGACCCTTTAACGGTTAACGGTAACACTTGTCATTATATTATATACACATCAGCACTTTTCATGATTCACAGGAACACACACAGAACAGCACAAGCACACACACATCTCTGTCACAACCAGCTGGCAGATACACATGCACGCGGAGAAGCAGTGGGATGCACACACACATGCTTCAGTAATATGCATATAGCCTCATCTCTGTGGTTGGTTCATGAACGAACTCACATTTGTCACTTGGAATGTGCGTGGAGCTGGTGTAATGGTTATAAAATGATTGTTGAGATGTGGAGCAAAAGAATGTAATTTGGTGGTACTATGTGGTAAAATTGTTATTTGCTTAAAACCATCATAGTGCCAAAAAAGAGTTTATTCTGTGGTAACTGGAAGTTGCAGAACAAGTATACTGTGAATGACAGATCGAGTGATCTATGATCGACTACTTGGGTCTTAAAGCCGTAATGCATGCTGTGAAAAGATACATTAGGTTGATAAAATGCTTGAAAAATGCCATTGATTGAATGTTATTCAGTTCATCTTGATTATACGTGGCTTAATTAAATATTTGTCTCAAGATTTTGTGTTAGTAGGGTTTGACCTGTTTATCGTGTCTCGATTGATTGTGCCTGAGTGAACGTAGGGGAAACGTGTTGCTTCTGCTTGTCCATTACAGCACTGGACGTGGCAGCAGTAACACCGTGTCTTGTGTTTGTTTTGCATTATTCCTCTCTCAGTTAAAATCTTTATTTTATTAATGCATTTTTATGTCTGTGTTCATGTTCTGTGCAATACGAGAAACAAGTTTTAACCGAAAGAATGTTTAGAGAAGTAGTTTTAGGCAGTATTTAAGTTTTACTTGCCACAGTTTTCTTGCTAGTCGCATCATGTGGCAGAAGTAGCATTGCAGCACAGACGGTTGTATCGAGTGTGTGCAATGTTTAGCATTCAGAGAAGATAGGCCTTATTATAAGTTATTGTGACCAGTTAAATATTTCTGTGATTGTAAAATACTAGTGCAAATGTTTTGAAAGACGGAATACATCAGTTCGGTTTATTGTGACTGTTAAATAGCATAATATTTTCATTTCTGTTTGTGAATGTACATGCTAACTTCTGAATATGACCGTAGTAATGTAGTTACCCATATTTAGAGTACAGTACTTATTCAGATTTGCGTTTGTATAGAGATTTTGGTAACTAATATGAAGTTATACCTAAGTTAAGTTTTATTTTTCAATGTCAAAATGTAATGTATTGGTGAGAATTGTGTTCTTGTGGAAAAAACTACATTACAGCACTGGACGTGGCAGCAGTAACACCGTGTCTTGTGTTTGTTTTGCATTATTCCCCTCTCAGGGGCGTAACATTTTCTGGAGGCACCGCTGGGATTGAATGTAGCGAGGTCCGACTTCTGCCACTAACAGATGTCTCCTGCTCTCATTCAGTCCCTTTCAACATACCCAGGCAGGCAACATCTAGTGGACAATACAGTGGCGGCCTACACATCTGTAACAAGAAGCAAAAGCCACCAGCGCTCTCCCCCCACAGCTACGTCATGGCGGAGGAGAAAATGTTATGGGTGTCAGCAGGAAAATCTGGAAAACTGCACTCACTGCTTTAGGTGTGGCAGCAGTGAACACTTCTCAGCTGGCTGCAGGACTGGAAGACTCGGCCAATTCAGACGGGGTGCTTTAAACGGGCAAGGGTTACCCCAGCGGGGCAGGGAGTGACCACCTCATCATCAGTGCCCCAACTCTGTGCACACTGTGGCATATGTGGGATAAATGTGAGACTCTAGTGTGAGCGGCATGTAAAAGCGTGTTATATTGTTCCAAAGCATGTCAATATGAGCACTGGATTGTTCACAGAAATCAGTGTTCAACAACTTCATGTAACACTGTCCGAGCTAAACCTCAAAAGAAAAAACAAGCCAAAGTTGCACCATTAGTTGGACAAAAATACTTGATTGACTGCCACATTCAAGGCCAGCAAGTTACAGCTTTATGGGACTCTGGGTCACAAGTGACTGTAGTTAGTGAACAGTGGAAAGCAGATAATTTGCCACATGTGACACTGAGACACATTTCTGAAATTACTGAAGTGAATGACACTTTAAACCTCATTGCAGCTAACGGTGGAGACATGCCATACATTGGATGGATAGAGGTTGCATTCAAACTAACTGCAGATGCAGGAGCCCCCACAACGGAAGTTGTTGTCCCCACCTTAGTGATTAAAGGTAACTTCAGTCTAGCTTGCCCCATCATTGGTTCAAATGTTATTGGACTTATTGTGGATACAGAACTACAACAGGACCAAGTCACTAATAGACAGCAGTTCATCAAAACTGTTCAGGCAGCCTTTTCTGATTTCTGATTTTGGAATCGAAGATGCAGGAGTGTTTGTCAACAGAGTTGTTGCTGAACAGCAATCACGGGAGTGTGCTGTCAAAACAATTAGAGGACATGTGAATATACCCAAGCATACATCTGTAAAAGTGGAATGCCGTATTCTGACAGCACCTTTGCAAGAAGAAACAACACTGATCTTGAACCTAGCGTCAGCCCGCAGTGGTCAGAGGGCTTGGAATTTACAAACACTCTAGTGGAACTGAAAAAAGGGGCAAAACCATTCATCACTGTGGATGTGCAAAATCCAACAGATCATGACATCACACTCAATGGCAGAACAATTGTCGGAACAGCACAGCCAGCTCAAGCAGTCTACCCAGCAACAGTCTTTCAGCGGCCCTTCTCCGCCCACCCAGTAACAGTAAATAAGGTGGAAGTGAAAAAAAAAAAACCAACTCCTGATTGTGATTGGGACCCACCAGTTGACTTGAACCATCTTAATCCCCCTGAAAAGGAAATAGTTAAACAAATGCTAAGAGAAGAGTCAGATTCCTTTTCCAGGTCTGATGATGACATCGGCTCCATCGAAAACCTGCAGCTTTCCATCTCACTAAAAGACACAGAACCTGTGGCTAAAACATATCTCTCCGTCCTGAAGCCGCTGTATCAGGAGATGAAGACCTACCTTCATGACCTCATCACACAAGGTTGGGTGAGTAAATCCACTTCTCCTTATGCTTCCCCGGTCGTGTGTGTTCGAAGAAAGGATGGCAGCCTACGCCTTTGCATAGACTACCGTGAGTTAAACCGAAAGACAGTACCAGATCGCCAGCCCATCCCCAGAGTACAGGACATCATGGATGGCCTGGGAGGCAACTCATGGTTTTCACTGTCAGACCAGGGTAAGGCTTACCATCAGGGGTTCATGGCGAAGGAAACTCGGCCCCTCACTGCTTTTGTCACCCCCTGGGGTCTGTATGAATGGATCCGAATACCTTTTGGCCTAATGAATGCACCAGCTGCCTTTCAACGGTGCATGGAAGAGTGTTTGGGGGAACTCAGGGATGAAATTTGCATTCCTTATCTTGATGACGTATTAGTGTTCAGTAAGTCATTTGAGGACCACGTTAAACATGTCAGGACTGTACTGAGGCGACTGAGAGCACATGGCATAAAGTTGAAGCCAGCCAAGTGTGAGATGTTTAAAAGAGAGGTTCGTTATCTTGGGTGGATCATTTCATCAGAGGGCAGTAAAATTGACCCTGCTGATACTCTAGCAGTCAGAGCTCTGAAAGACAAGCACCCAGCCACTGTGGGAGAACTAAGAGCCATGCTGGGTCTCCTGAGTTATTATCGTCAGTACATTCGAGGTTTTTCCCAAACTGCGGCCCCTCTTTATGACCTAATGAGAACTCCTGCTGATTCACAAAAAACTGACAAGCGTGGCCAGAGAACAAGGCAGAGTAAAGGAAAACAAAATGGTGCGCCCTCCAACCAGCTCATCGTATGGACGGAGAGACATCAACGCTTGCTGGAGGAGCTCTTGGATCACCTTGTGGAACCACCGGTCCTTGCCTTCCCAGATTTCAACAAATCTTTTGTTCTACACACAGACGCTTCCAATTTGGGCCTGGAAGCAGTTTTGTATCAGGAGCAGGAAGGAAAAATGCATGTGATAGCCTAAGCATCCCGAACCCTCACGGAGTCTGAGAAGAACTACTATTTCCATTCTGGGAAATTGGAGTTCCTCGCCCTTAAATGGGCGGTGTGTGAAAAATTCAGAGACTATTTAATAGGCTCATCCTGCACTGTGTATACAGATAATAATCCACTCAGCTATGTCTTGTCCACAGCAAAACTAAATGCAACTGGATGTCGGTGGGTTGCTGAATTAGCGGATTTTCACCTCACCATCCGATATCGGCCCGGAAAAGAAAACACTGATGCTGACGTTCTCTCAAGGCTGCCAGTGGATTTGGACACTATGATGCAACGTTGTACTGAGGAAATGTCATATCGCTCAGTGCAAGCAGTTGTACAGTCAGTTGAGGATGCAGGTTCCAGTGCAGTTTGGTCCATGGTGCTGTCTTTTCAGGACAATGAAATCAACAAGCCAGAGCATCAACCTCTCTCTCTCTGAAAGAGATTTGTCAGGCTCAGAGGGACGATAAAAATATCAGCCCAGTTATCGAGTGTCGTCAGTTAAATCAGAAACCCAGCAGCAAACAGCTGAAATCATTCAGTACACACAGTAAAAGATTAATAAGTGACTGGGAAAAACTCACCTTAGATGATGACGGTATCCTGCGAAGAAAAACAGCCACACGAACACAACTTGTTCTGCCTGAAAAGTACAAGGCAACTGTTTTGAAGGAACTGCATGATAATATGGGGCACCAAGGAGTCGAAGGAACCACTTCACTGGTAAGAGAATGCTTTTTTTGGCCCTACATGCAGCAGGACATTGAACGCTATGTAGCTTGTAGTTGCTTATGTTTGAAACAAAAGAAACCCACTCGAGACACTAGAGCACCATTAACTAATATTGTTACAACCCAACCTTTTGAGTTAGTGTCCATTGATTTCCTACATGTTGACAAGTGTGGAGGCGGGTACGAATACATAAATTACAAAGACCACCTTAATAGATCAAAAGCTTTATTAAAGTCATTAAATCAGATAAAACCACCATAATCGATAGATCAAAAGCTTTTATAGAGTCAGTAAATAACATCAAACAACCCTAAACATAGATTAAAGGCTTTATTAAAGTCATGAAATCACAAAATACAGTAACAGTAGATAGATCAAAGGCTTCATTAAATTCAAGAAATAACTTAAAACCACCTTAATAGTTGGATCAAAGGCTTTTTTAAAGTCTTGAAATCACTTAAAACCACCATAATATGTCAATTAAAGGCTTTTCTATAGTCATGAAATCACATCAAAAAACCCTAAACACATACCAAAGGCTTTATTAAAGTCATGAAATCACAAAATACAGTAACAGTAGATAGATCAAAGGCTTCATTAAATTCATGAAATAACATAAAACCACCATTATATATAGATCAAAGGCTTTATTAAAGTCATGAAATCACACAAAACCAATTTAATAGATAGATCACAGGCTTCATTAAAGTCATGAAATCAGATAAAACCACCATAATAGATAGATCAAAGGCTTCATTAAAGTCATTTGTATGTCATGATGTCATTTGTCATTTGTCAAAGTCATTTGTATGTCATGATGTCATGACTTTACAAATGTAAAGTCATGACATTAAATTGAATTAAAAAATTACAAAAATATGGAATTAGAGGGACAGCACAAAATTGGATTAGAAGTTATTTACAGGACAGAAAACAATATGTACAACTACAAGAAGTAAAGTTGGAAATACAGAATCTTACCTGTGGGGTCCCCCAGGGGTCAGTACTGGGCCCTTTTCTGTTTATTTTGTATATAAATAATTTAAAAGAATCCTGTAAAAACCTGAAACCAATATTATTTGCGGACGACACAAATTTATTTTGTAGCGGGGAGAATCTGCAACTGCTCCTGGATACAGTGGAAAGAGAAGTCTCAATATTAAAGAGATGGTTTGACAACAATAAATTGACATTGAATTTAAATAAAACAAAATATGTCATTTTTGGAAATCATCAAATTAACTCAAACAAGAAACTAAGAATAAACAAAATAGAAATAGAAAGAGTAACAGCTATCAGGTTTCTTGGAGTAATAATTGACGATAAATTAAATTGGAAATCACATATAAGCTACATCAAGTCAAAGATATCCAAATCAATTGCAATATTACTTAGAGCAGGGCTACTCAATTCGGTCCTACGAGGGCCGCAATCCAGCAGGTTTTCCATGTATTCCTGTACCAACTCACCTGAGTCAAATTAATGAGTTATTGTGTAGAACCTGATTGGCTGTTAGAGCCACCTAATTTGACTCAGGTGTGTTGGTGCAGGGATACATGGAAAACCTGCTGGATTGCGGCCCTCATAGGACCGAATTGAGTAGCCCTGACTTAGAGCCAAAAATCTTATAAATTCAAATTTACTATATACTTTGTACTGCTCCTTCATACTCCCATACCTGACTTATTGTGTGGAACTTTGGGGGAACACCTACAAAACAAATACAGAACTCATATATATTATTCAGAAAAAAGCAATAAGAATTGTTTGTAATGCTCCGTACAGACAACCCACAAACCAACTCTTTGTCAATTTGAAAGCGCTCAAATTCAGAGATCTAGTTGACTTTAAAATAATACAGTTTATGTATTTACTAATTCATCAAAACGTACCACAAAGTATCCAGGGGTTGTTTCAGATAAGGGAAAGTACATATGCTCTACGAGGTACAAGTATGCTAAAAACATTTATGGTACGAACGAAAACAAAATATCATTGTGTTACAACTAAAGGAGTTAAGCTATGGAACACTTTAAGTGATGAAATGAAATCATGTCAAACTTTTAATAAACTTAAAAGTACTCTGAAAAATCATATACTACATAAATATAGGACAGAAGCATTTTAATGTATATATGCATGTATGTATGCCTGAGTGCAAGTATGTGTATGTATATGTACGTGCATGCCCACGTATGTATGTAGCTGTGTATGTTTATAAGTATATACATGTATGTGTATGTACATGTGTATATGAGTATGGATATATAGGTATATGTATATATGTGTTTATGCATGTGAATATATATGTGTATATATATAAATATAATTAGAGTGTACGAATCTGCTGAATGACGACTATCATGTAACATATATATGAATAATTCCATTGACGGCTGATAGGTAACTGATAAATTATTTATTGGTATATTGTGTTTTAAAAAGGGGCAGGTATCATAAGTTTTCTTCTTCCTGCTCCTTTTCAAGCATGGTTGTGCCTTAAGATGTGCTTTTGATTTGTTTTTGTAAAATTTTATGTTGCTTGTGCATAGCCATGTGAGAAATAAATAAAAATAAATAAATAAAAATAAATATAATCAGATAAAACCACCATGATAGATAGATCAAAAGCTTTATTAAAGTCATGACATCAGACAAACCACCATAACAGATAGATCACAGGCTTTATTAACGTCATGAAATCACATCAAACCACCGTAAACATAGATCAAAGGCTTTATTAAAGTTATGAAATAATTTAAAACCACCTTAATAGATGGATCAAAGGCTTTATTAAAGTCAAGAAATCAATTAAAACCACCATTATAGATAGATCAAAGGCTTAGTTGAAGTTAAAAAAAGACGTAAAAACACCATTATAGATAGATCAAAAACTTTAATAAAGCCATGAAATCACATCAAACCACCATAAACATAGATCAAAGGTTTTTTTAAAGCCAAGAAATTACAAAGACTATTTTAACAGCTTGGTCAAAAGATTTATTAAATTCAAGAAATCAATTAAACCACCACTAAAGATAGATCAAAAGCTTTATTCAAGTCATGAAATCACATCAAACCACCATATGATATAGATGAAAGGCTTTTTTAAAGTCAAGAAATAACGTAAAACCACCATAATAGATAGATCATAGGCTTTATTAAAGTCAAGAAATAAATTGAAACCACCATAATGGATAGACCAAAGGCTTTATTATAGTCATGACATCACACAAACCACCAAAATAGATAGATCAAAGGCTGTTTAAGGTCATGAAATCAAATCAAACCACCTCAATAGATACATCAAAGGCCTTATTAAAGTCAAGAAATACCATCAAACCACCTTGATAGAGAGGTCAAAGAGTTTATTAAAGTCGAGAAATCAATTAAAACCACCATTATAGATAGACCAAAGGCTTTATTGCAGTCAAGAAATCACATTAAACCATCATAAACATAGGTCAAAGGCTTTATTAAAGTTTAGAAAAGACAAGAAACCATCATAATAGATATATAAAAGGCTATTTTAAAGTCATGAAATCAGATAAAACCACCAAAATAGATAGGTCAAAGACTTTATTAAAGACAACAAATAAATTAAAACCACCATTATAATTAGATCAAAGGCTTTATTTAAGTCATGAAATCACATCAAACCACCAAAAACATAGATCAAAATCTTTATTAAAGTCAAGAAATCATGTAAAACCACCTTAATAGATGGATCAATGGATTCATTAAAGTCAAGAAATCAATTAAAACCACCACCATAATAAACAGACCAAAGGCTTTATTAAAGTAATGAAATCAGAAAAAAACAAAAAAATAGATAGATCAAAGTGTTCATAAAGTCATGAAATCGGATAAAACCACCATAATAGATAGACCAAAGGCTTTATTAAAGTCAAGAAATCACACCAAACCACCAGAATAGATAAATCAAATGCTTTATTAAAGTTAAGAAAAGACAAAAAACCACCATAATAGATAGATCAAAAGCTTTATTGAAGTCATGAAATCACACAAATCACCATAACATATAGATCAAAACCTTCATTAAAGTCCTGACATCTGATAAAACCACCATAATAGATAGCCCAAATGTATTTTTAAGCTCATGAAATCATATCAAACCACCCTAAACATAGATCAAAGGGTTCAATAAAGTCAAGAAGTAATGTAAAACCACCTTAATAGATGGATCAAAGGCTTTATTAAAGTCATGAAATCAATTAAAACCACCAAAATAGATAGGTCAAAGACTTTATTAAAGACAACATATCAATTAAAACCACCATTATAATTAGATCAAAGGCTTTATTTAAGTCATGAAATAACATCAAACCACCATAAACATAGATGAAAGGCTTTATTAAAATCAAGATGTAACATCAAACCACCTAAATAAAGAGATAAAATGCTTTATTAAAATAAAGAAATCGATTAAAACCACCATTACATATAGATCAATGGCTTTATTGAAGTTAAGAAAAGACATAATACCACCATAATAAATGGACCAAAGGCTTTATTAAAGTAATGAAATCACACAAAACCACCATAATAGATAGATCAACGGCTTTAATAAAGTTGAGAAATTACATAAAGCGACCATTATCGATGATTCAAAGGCTTTATGAATGTCATGAAATCACACAAACCACCACAATAGATAGATCAAAGTGTTCATAAAGTCTTCAAAGCAGATAAAATCACCATGATAGATCAAAGGCTTTATTAAAGTCATGAAATGACACAAAACGACCCTAAACATAGATCAAAGGTTTCATTAAAGTCAAGAAATAACGTAAAACCACCTTAATAGATAGATGAAAGGCCTTATTAAAGTCATATCATCACCAAAACCACCATAATAGATAGATCAAAACCTTTAGTGAAGTCATGTAATCAGATAAAACCACCATAATAAATAGACCAAAGCCTTTATTAAAATCATGAAATCACACCAAACCACCAGAATAGATAGACCAAAGGCATTATTAAAGTAATGAAATCAGAAAAAAACAAAAAAATAGATAGATCAAAGTGTTCATAAAGTCATGAAATCAGATAAATCCACCATGATAGAAAGGTCAAATGCTTATCAAGGTCAAGAAATCAATTAAAACCACCATTACAGATACATCAAATGCCTTTTTGAAGTTAAGAATAGACTAAAACCCACAATAATAGATAGATAAAAAGCTTTAATAAAGTCATGAAGTGACACAAAACCACCATAACAGAGAGATCAAAGGGTTTTTAAAGCCAAGGCACAATATAAAACCACCTTAATAGAAGGATCAAAGGCTTTATTAAAGTCAAGAAATCAAATAAAAACAACATTATAATTAGATCAAAGGCTTTATTTAAGTCATGAAATCACATCAAACCACCATAAACATATATCAAAGGCTTTATTAAAGTCATGAAATGACACAAAACGACCCTAAACATAGATCAAAAGCTTCATTAAAGTCATGAAATGACTCAAAACCACAATAACAGAGAGATCAAAGGTTTTAATAAAAAGGAGAAATCACATAAAACAACCATTATCGATAGTTCGAAGGCTTTATTAAAGTCATGAAAAAAAAAAAAACCCACAATAATAGATAGATCAAAGGCTTTATTAAACTTAAGAAATTACAAAAACCACCATAATAGAAAGATCAAAGGCTTTATTAAAGTTAAGAAAAGACAAAAAAACACCATAATAGATAGATGAAAGGCTTTTTTTGTCATGTAAAGACACAAAACCTCCATAACAGAGACATCAACTGTTTTATTATAATGCAGAAATCACATAAAACGACCATTATCGATAGTTCAAAGGCTTTATTAAAGTCATGAAATAACACAAAACCACACTAATCGATGAGTCAAAGGCTTTAATAAAGTTTAGTAAAGACAAAAAACACCATAATAGGGAGATCAAATGCTTTTAAAAAGTGAATCAATTACATTAAACCTCCATAAACTTAAATCAAAGGTTTTATAAAAGTCAAGAAATCAGACAAAACCACGATAATAGATCAAAGGCTTTATTGAAGTTAAGAAAACACAAAAAAACACCTTAATAGATAGATCAAAGGCTTCATTGAAGTCATGAAATCAGATAAAACTTCCACAATAGATAGATCAAAGGCTTTTTTAACATCATTAAATCACATCAAACCACCATAAACATAGATCAAAGACTTTATTAAAGTCAAGAAATAACATCAAACCACCTTAATAGAGAAATCAATTAAAACCAACATTAAACATAGATCACAGGCCTTACTGAAGTAATGAAATCACATAAAACCACAATAATATATAGATCAACGACTTCATTAAACACGAGACATCACACAAACCACCATAATAGATAGATCAATGACTTTATTAAAGTCAAGAAATGACGTAAAACCACCTTAATAGATGGATCACTGGCTTTATTAAAGTCATTAAATCAGATAAAACCACCATTATAGATAGATCAAAGGCGTTATTAAAGTAATGAAATCAGACAAAACCACCTTAATAGATAGATCAAAGGCTTTATTAAAATCATCGAGTCATACAAAACCACCATAATTGATAGATCAAAGGCTTTATTAAAGTAATGACATCAGACAAACTACCATATTAGAAAGATCAACAGCTTATTTAAGGTCATGAAATCACCACAACTACCCTAATCATAGATCAAAAAGCTAATGTAAAACCACCTACATATTCATATCAAAGGCTTTATTAAAGTCATGAAACAACATTAAACCAACAAAATAGATAGATCAAAGGCTTTATTAAAGTCAAGAAATAACTTAAAACCACCTTAATAGATGGATCAAAGGCTTTAATAAAGTCATGAAATCAGATAAAACCACTATAATAGATAGATCAAAGGCTTTTCTATGGTCATGAAGTCACATCAAACAAAGCTAAACATAGATCAAGGATTTTATTAAAGTAAAAAAATCAGTTGAAACCACCATTATATGTAGAACAAAGGCTTTATTAAAGTCATGAAATCAGATAAAACCACCATAATAGATACATCAAAGGCTTTATTAAAGTATAGAAATTACACCTTAATAAGACCACCTTAATAGATGGATTAAAGGCTTTAATGAAGTCACAAAATAAATTAACACCACCAAATACTTTATTGAAGTCATGACAACAGACAACCCACAAAAACAGTTAGATCAAAAGCTTTATTAAAGTCATGAAATCAGACAAAACCACCATAATACATAGATCAAAGGCTTTTTAAGGTCATGAAATCACACAAAACCAATTTAATAGATAGATCACAGGCTTTATTAAAGTCAAGAAATCAATTAAAACCACCATAATAGATAGATCAAAGGCTTCATTAAAGTCATAAAATCACACAAAAACACCATAATAGATAGATCAAATGCTTGATCAAAGTCAAGAAATTACAACGACCACCATAATGGATAGATTAAAGTCTTGATTAAAGTTAAGAAAGGACAAAAAAACACCATTATAGATAGATAGATTATAGACTTTTTTAAAGTCATGAAATGACATCAAACCACCCTAAACAAAGATCAAAGGCTTTATTAAAGTCATGACATCACACAAACCACCATTATAGATAGATCAAATGCTTTTTCATGGTCATGAAATCACAACAAACCACACTAAACATAGATCAAAGGCTACATTAAAATCAATAAATAACGGAAAACCGGCTTAATAGATGGATAAAAAAGCTTTATTAAAGTCAAGAAATCACTTAACACCACCATTATAGATAGATAAAAGGTTTTTTTTGGTGATGAAATCACATCAAACTATTGTAATAGATATATCAAAGGCTTTGCTAAAGTCAAGAAATTACAAAGACCACCATAATAGATAGATCAAAGGCCTTAAAAAAGTTAACAACAGACAAAATACCCAACATAATAGATGGATCAAAGCCTTTATTAAAGTCATGAACTCACATCAAACCACCCTAAACATAGATCAAAGGCTTTATTAAAGTCAAGAAATCAATTATATCCACCATTATATATAGATCAATGGCTTTATTAAAGTCAAGAAATAACTTAAAACCACCTTAATAGAAGGGTCAAGGATTTTGTTAATGTCATGAAATCACATAAAACAACCCTAAACATAGATCAGGGGCTTTATTAAAGTCAAGAAATAACGCAAAACCACCTTAATATATAGATCAAAGGCCTTATTAAAGTCAATAAATCAATTAAAACCACCTTAAGAGATAGATCAAAGGCTTTATTGAATTCAAGAAATAACGTAAAACCAGCTTAATAGTCAGATCAAAGGCTTTATTAAAGTCAAGAAATCAATTAAAACCACCATCATAGATAGATCAAATGTTATATTAAAGACAAGAAATTACAATGACCAAATTAAAAGATAGATTAAAGGCTGTACTGAAGTTAAGAAAAGAAAAAAACCACCACAATGTACAGACAGAAGGCTTTATTAAAGTCATAATAGATAGATGAAAGGCTTTTTTAGAGTCATGAAAGCACACAAAACAACCCTAAACATAGATCAAGGGCTTCATTTAAGTCAAGAAATCAGATAAAACCACCATAATAGATAGATAAAAGGCTTTATTTAAGTAATGAAATCACACAATACAACCATGATAGATACATCAAAGGCTTTATTAAAGTCAAGAAATCAATTAAAACCACTAAGATAGATAGATCAAAGGCTTTATTAAATTATTCATGAAATCACACAAAACCACCATAATAGATAGATGAAAGGCTTTATTAAGGTTATGAAAAGACAAAAAACCGACCATTTTAAATAGATCAACGGCTTCATTAAATTCAACAAAACAGATAAAACTAAATTAAAGTCATGAAATCACATCAAACCACCCTAAACATAAATCATTGGCTGTATTAAAGTCAAAAAATCAATTAAAACCACCATCTTAGGTAGATGAAAGGTTTCATTAAATTCATGAAATCACACAAAACCACCTTAATAGATAGATCAAAGGCATTATTGAAGACAAGAAATCAATTAAAACCACCATCTTAGACAAAAGGCTTCATTAAATTCGTGACATCACAGAAACCACCATAATGGAGCTTTTAACAGATCTTGAAATAGATTAATATCAAGAAATCAGTTAAAACCACCATTATAGATAGATCAAAGGCTATAATGAAGTTAAGAAAAGACATAAGACCACCACAATATATAGACCAAAGGCTTTATTAAAGTCAAGAAATCAATTATATCCACCATTATATATAGATCAATGGCTTTATTAAAGTCAAGAAATAACTTAAAACCACCTTAATAGAAGGGTCAAGGATTTTGTTAATGTCATGAAATCACATAAAACAACCCTAAACATAGATCAGGGGCTTTATTAAAGTCAAGAAATAACGCAAAACCACCTTAATATATAGATCAAAGGCCTTATTAAAGTCAATAAATCAATTAAAACCACCTTAAGAGATAGATCAAAGGCTTTATTGAATTCAAGAAATAACGTAAAACCAGCTTAATAGTCAGATCAAAGGCTTTATTAAAGTCAAGAAATCAATTAAAACCACCATCATAGATAGATCAAATGTTATATTAAAGACAAGAAATTACAATGACCAAATTAAAAGATAGATTTAAGGCTGTACTGAAGTTAAGAAAAGAAAAAAACCACCACAATGTACAGACAGAAGGCTTTATTAAAGTCATAATAGATAGATGAAAGGCTTTTTTAGAGTCATGAAAGCACACAAAACAACCATAAACATAGATCAAGGGCTTCATTTAAGTCAAGAAATCAGATAAAACCACCATAATAGATAGATAAAAGGCTTTATTAAAGTAATGAAATCACACAATACAACCATGACAGATACATCAAAGGCTTTATTAAAGTCAAGAAATCAATTAAAACCACTAAGATAGATAGATCAAAGGCTTTATGAAATCATTCATGAAATCACACAAAACCACCATAATAGATAGATGAAAGGCTTTATTAAGGTTATGAAAAGACAAAAAACCGACCATTTTAAATAGATCAACGGCTTCATTAAATTCAACAAAACAGATAAAACTAAATTAAAGTCATGAAATCACATCAAACCACCCTAAACATAAATCATTGGCTGTATTAAAGTAAAAAAATCAATTAAAACCACCATCTTAGGTAGATGAAAGGTTTCATTAAATTCATGAAATCACACAAAACCACCTTAATAGATAGATCAAAGGCATTATTGAAGACAAGAAATCAATTAAAACCACCATCTTAGACAAAGGGCTTCATTAAAGTCGTGACATCACAGAAACCACCATAATGGAGCTTTTAACAGATCTTGAAATAGATTAATATCAAGAAATCAGTTAAAACCACCATTATAGATAGATCAAAGGCTATAATGAAGTTAAGAAAAGACATAAGACCACCACAATATATAGACCAAAGGCTTTATTAAAGTTATGAAAAGACAAAAAACACCATTATAGATAGATCAAGGGCTTTAATAAAGCCATGCTATTACACAAAACCACCATAATAGAAAGATCAAAGGCTTCATTAAAGTCATGAAATCAGTCAAAACCACCTTAATACATAGATCATAGGCTTTATTAAAGTCAAGAATTCGATTTAAATCATCATTATAGATTGATCAAAGACTTTATTAAAGTCATGAAACCATGCGAAACACCATGATAGATCAAAGGCTTTATTAAAATTAAGAAAAGAAAAAAACCCAACATAATCGATAGATCAAAGGCTTCACTAAAGTCAAGAAATCAATTAAAACCACATTAATAGATCGATCAAAGGCTTCACTAAAGTCAAGATATCAATGAACACCACCATTATGGATAGATACAAGGCTTTATTGAAGTTAATAAACGACATAAAACCACAGATAGACCAAATACTTGATTGAAGTCATGACATCAGACAAACCACCATAACAGATAGATCAAAAGCTTTATTAAAGTCATCAAATCATACAAAACCAAAATAGTACATAGATCAAAGGCTATTTTAAGGTCATGAAATCACATCAAACCACCATAATACATAGATCAAAGGCTTTATTAAAGTCATGAAATCACACAAAACCACCATAATAGATAAATCAAAAGCTTTATTAAAATCATGAAATCAGATAAAACCACCATAATAGATAAATCAAAAGCCTTATTAAAGTCATGAAATCAGATAAAGCCACCATAATAGATCGTTCAAAGGCTTTATTAAAGTCATGAAATGACACAAAACCACAATAATAGAGAGATCAAACGTTTTAATAAAGTCATGAAATGACACAATACAACAATAATAGAGAGATCAAAGGCTTTATTAAAGTCACAACACCAGAGAAAACCACCATAATAGATAGATCAAACGCTTTATTAAAGACATAAAATCAATTAAAACCACCATTATAGATAGATCTAAGGCTTTATTTGAGTTGAGAAATCACATAAAACGACCATTATAGATGCTTCAATGGCTTTATTAAAGTCAAGAAATGACACAAAACCACCATAATAGATAGATCAAAGGCTTTTTTAAAGTCGTGAAATCAAACAAAACCACCATAATAGATCAAGGTCTTTGTTAAAGTCATGAAATCAGATGAAACCATGATAATACATAGATCGAAGGATTCATTAAAGTAAGGCATCACATAAACCACCATAATAGATAGATCAAAAGCTTTAATATAGTTACGAAATCAGATAAAACCTCCATAATAGGTCGATCAAAGGCTTTATTAAAGTCGTGAAATCAAACAAAACCACCATAATAGATCAAAGCCTTTTTTAAAGTCATGAAATCAGATGAAACCACGATAATAGATAGATTGAAGGCTTTATTAAAGTAAGGCATCACATAAACCACCATAATAGACAGATCAAAAGCTTTAAAATAGTCATGAAATCAGATAAAACCTCCATAATAGGTAGACTAAAGGCTTTATTAAAGTCAAGAAATAATGTAAAACCACCATAATAGATAGATCAAATGCTTTATTAAAGTCAATATATCAATTGAAACCACCATTACTGATAGATCAAAGGCTTTACTGAAGTCATGAAATCACATCAAACCATAGATCAAAGGCTTTATTAAAGTCAAGAGATCAATCAGAAATCTGGGCAGGTAAGTGACGCTAATGGGGCAGGTAAGTGACGCTAATGCTGTAGGTGACGTAGTTCCGGGGGAGACGGCAGATTCAAACTAGGCGCGCCCAAACATTTCTACTTTCATTCGATTGTATTTTGTGCCAACTTAATCAAAATATTCTTTAAAGTAGGACTATAGTGTCTTTAAAAGGTACACTCTGGAGCACAGCGGGGAGGATTTGGCCAGCCTGACAGATTTTATAGATCGTTGTTACGACAGAATCGTCATGGGGAAACCAAACAACACGTCAACCCCCTCCACCGCATCTAAGTCCAAGAGACAGCGAAATGAGGATTCACCTGGAGCTATTTCACCAACGGGGAACGACTCAACAGATGTTCTGATCTCCATAGATAAGAAACTCAGTAGTTTTGATGCAAGTTTGAGCCTGGTAGAAATTCTCCACAAGGAGTTCCAGGCGCTACGTGAATCATTAGAATTCAGCCAGAAGCAGGTGGAAAGTCTGGCTGCAGAAAATGCCGGTCTCAGAGAGACGGTAAAATCCCTCACCGAGGGCTTGACCCGTCTCTCAGATGAAAATAAGAAGATTAAGGAAACGGTGATCGATCTGCAGGCGCGGAGCATGAGAGAGAACCTGGTGTTTGCAGGGATTCCAGAGCAGACGGAGGAGGACCCCGAGACCACGGTGAAAAACTTCATCAAAACCCACCTGAAGCTCCCGGAGGAAACGGTGAAAAACATCTCCTTTCACAGAGTCCATCGGCTCGGCGGGAGGAAACCCGGGTCCAGCAGACCAAGACCCATAGTAGCGAAGTTCGTCAGCTTCAAACAGAAGGAGCAGGTGAAGAACCAGGGCCGCGAACTGAAGGGGACCAACTTCGGAGTAAACGACCAATATCCGAGAGAGATTCTGGACCGACGGAGAGTCCTGTTTCCCATCAGAAGGAAATCTATGGCTAATGGCGCTCGCGCTGTCATCGCGGTGGATAAACTGTTTATTAATGGACAACTGTACCGCGACCCGGACATCACTCCGTGGCTCTTCTGATCCCAGGTGCTGTAAGTCAATCTCTCCAAATGATCACTCTTAACTCGCCATTATAGATCACTGACAGTAGAACACACTGCTCGTCTCACCACAGCCTCTACACCTAGATCGATGTATTTTTTTCTGTTTCACCACTCTTCTCACTTTTCACTTTTCACTATCTTTCTATTTCACGTCTTCACTGTTAATTGTAATCCAGCTCGTAATATCAGCAGCGCACGCAACACCGTCAGGACGCACAGCCGCACCATACATGATACATATAAACACTCGCGTTTACTGTATGAGAGAACACGCATTAAGGTAGACTACATATACGGACATTTAACATACGGACAAACGCGCGCAATCAGGCTGCATGCAAACACGCACGAACACGCAAGAGGGGCGCACAAAGACACACGCGTCAGTAACACGCATGAAGCATTAAACCGTTCACAATAACCATGTTAAAAATCGTCTGTTGGAATGTACATGGAGCCGGTTCCAGGGAGAAGAGGTTGAAGATCTTTAATAAATTACAGGAGCTGCAGGCTGACATTGTCTTACTACAAGAGACTCATTTAACAAACTCAACCATAGATCTTCTTAAAACAGCTCTGTTTCCTCATGTTTACTCAGCCTGTTATAATTCTAGGCAGAGAGGAGTAGCTACTCTTATTAATAAGAGACTAAATTTTGACATAGATAGCACAGTAGTGGATCCGGAAGGCAGATTTCTGATAACTTTATTATCTATTTGTAATATCAAATTATGTATTACCAATGTGTACGGCCCCAATGCAGATGATCCCTCCTTTTTCCACTCCCTGTTTGCTACACTCCAGAATTATTCAGATAACAGAATAGTGCTAGCTGGTGATTTTAATGTAGTCTTGACTGAACAAGATCGCTGCAGCACATCAGGTAGTCATCGAGTCTGGCAGTCGTCAGAAACTATCAAACAGTACATGAAGGATTTTGGTCTTTGCGATGCTTGGCGCTCTCACCATCCTAAACTAAGAGAATACACCTTCTTCTCTTCAGTTCACCACTCCTTCTCTAGACTAGATTATATTTTAAATAGTAATTCACTAATGGGCGACATTTCAGAGACTCAGATACATCCAATCACCATCAGCGATCACGCACCAGTTTCATTCAGTCTGAGAATCAAAAATAATAAACCGATTGGTAAAAGCTGGAGATTTAACACCTCTTTATTGAAAGATCCTGAGTTTATTGATTATTTTAAAAAAGAATGGTCAATTTATATAGAAAAAAATGACATGCCTGAAACTTCAGCGTGTCTCCTTTGGGCAGCAGGAAAAGCAGTAATGCGAGGGAAAATAATTTCCTTCTCCTCACATAAGAAGAAGAAGAAAACAGCAAGAGTTTTAGAATTAGAACTCAGGATTAAATCATTGGAGGAGGCTTACCGCATTTCCCCCGAAGAGCACACAATGAATAATATAAGGAAAACTAAATTGCAGCTTAAAGAAATTATAGATAAAAAAACACAGTTTTTAGTGCAAAGACTTCGCTTGGAGAACTTTGAACATAGTAACAAATCTGGAAAGTTTTTAGCAAATCAACTAAAAACAAACAAGGAGAAAACAACAATCTCCTCTGTTAAAGATCAAGACGGAAACATCAGCCATGACCCAGACAAGATAAATGACACGTTTAGAAGCTTCTATAAAACATTATATGAATCACAGATTAATCCAACAGATGAACATATTGAACAATTTTTAAACAACATTAATCTACCAAAACTAAAAAATGAAAATAAAATAACTTTAGATGCACCTATTACTGTAGATGAACTCCACGAAGCTCTCCAACATATGCCCAACAATAAAGCCCCGGGTCCAGATGGTTACTCAGCAGAATTTTACAAGGAATTCTGGACAACGCTAGCTCCTACATTTTATAATATGTTGTTAGAAATACAGGAAAAACAAAAAACACCGCAAAATATGAACTTAGCTAATATAACACTATTGCTAAAACCAGGCAAAGACCCCACACCTCCATCCAGTTACCGTCCCATATCTTTAATAAATGTAGACCTGAAAATAATTAGTAAAGCTCTTGCCAGAAGGATAGAAAAAATAACCCCTCTTATAATACATCCGGACCAGACAGGTTTTATAAAAGGTCGACATTCATCTACTAACACGCGTAGACTAATTAACCTCATAGATTACTCTACTTTACATAATCTAGAATCCACAATCATTTCACTAGATGCAGAAAAAGCCTTCGACAGGGTAAACTGGAAGTTTCTATTTGCAACACTAGACAAATTTGGGTTTGGACCTGCTTTCATAGAGTGGATTAAAATATTATATAATAACCCAAATGCATGTGTGAAAACCAACGATCAAACTTCTCCAAGCTTTCGCTTACAGAGAGGCACCAGACAGGGCTGTCCACTCTCCCCCTCACTTTTTGCCATTTTCATAGAGCCGTTAGCAGCTGCTATTAGACAAAATATAGAAATTAAAGGAATCCAGGGCAAAAACATAGAACATAAAATAAGTCTTTATGCAGATGATATATTACTTTTCCTTCAGAACTCACAAACATCACTCTCTGAGACAATCACAGTTATTAATAAGTTCTCATCAATATCTGATTATTCTATTAACTGGTCTAAGACTACAGCCATGTCCATCAACTGTGACCTACAAAACATCCCTAATATCAAAATACAGACAGGAAACATTAGATATTTAGGTATAAATATTTCCCCCAGATTATCAGATTTAACAAAATTAAACTATGTTCAGCTACTAAAAACAATAGAAGATGATCTCTTACGGTGGAGGCGCTTACCCATCTCACTAATGGGGAGAGTTGCCACCATTAAGATGATGATTCTACCTAAAGTTAATTATTTATTTTCAATGATACCCACTAAACCCTCCACCAGTTGGTTTA
This sequence comes from Melanotaenia boesemani, assembly GCF_017639745.1. Classification (NCBI taxonomy): domain Eukaryota; kingdom Metazoa; phylum Chordata; class Actinopteri; order Atheriniformes; family Melanotaeniidae; genus Melanotaenia; species Melanotaenia boesemani. The sequence continues at coordinate 34,801,816 of NC_055695.1, read as the reverse complement.
AATCTCTGGACTCTTTCATATCCAAGTTTCTTTGGAAAAACAAGCCGTCACGTATCAGTCTTAAAACCTTACAGCAGACTAAAGATAGAGGAGGACTGGATCTACCAAACTTTAATCACTACTTTATAGCTAACAGGCTGCAGTACATCTCAATGTGGCTCAAACCCAGTTATCTGGATGAGCCGTGGCTAGATGGGGAGCAGGCTTTGTGTGAGGACTTAGTCATCTCTGACCTGCCGTTCATCAGCTCAACCATTAAACCATATAAGTGCTTTAAAAGCCTTAACATCCGTTTTTCCTTAATGGCTTGGTGGGAATTCTGTAAGATAACCAGATCTTCCCTCTTTCCATGTAGACTTACACCCATCTGGAACAACCCTGACATCCTGCAGAACAAAAAGATGATAAACTTCACTTAATGGAAGACTAAAGGAATACAACAGTTAGGACAGATAATAGAAAATGGAAACTTTGTATCTTTCAACACAATTGTCTCACAGTATGGAATCAACAGCAATAAATTCTTAGAGTACCACCAACTAAAATCAATTATATGTAAGAAGTATACCCCTGTACAGTTAGACTTGCAGCTTCCTGTCAGAATAGCAGAATTCTTGAATCTTAATACTCCAAAATTATTAACAAAAATATATAGATTACTTGCAAAGCTAGAAGACAGGATATCTCTCCCAACTTCAAAATGGGAAGATGATTTATCTAATAACTTTGATCAGAAAAGATGGTCACAAATATGTTTAAACACGTTTAAAATGACTCAGAATTCAAATATACAACTAATACAATTCAAAATTCTCCATAGAACTCATTATACAGGACACAGGATGTTCAGGATGGGCCTTTCACCATCAGATATCTGCCCACACTGCTCTGAGAACACTTCTGATAGCTACATCCATGCGCTGTGGTCCTGCACACCTGTCCAAAGGTTCTGGATTAAGGTGTGTGAAGATCTCTCAAAATGGTTTAAAACCAGTTTTTCTGCAAACCCCACACTTTGCCTACTGGGCGACCTGGGTGACACTAACATAGGAATACACTCCATAAACTTGGTCCTCGCAGTCTTATGCATCGCAAAGAAAACTATCCTTGTGAACTGGAAAGATAAGAATAATTTGTCTATCCAGCAGTTTAGAAATCTCCTGTTAGATCACATCAGCATTGAGACAATGTCTGCCTCCTCCAGGAACCAATCAGATGACTTTCATTCCCTCTGGTCCCCTTTTGACTGGCTACATCACCTAATGTAGGTGGAGGATTGCGGCTTCGCTGGGATGGGGGTGGATATGGGTGGGGGGTCCCTGGTGGCTTCGGGTCTCCGGTTGTCTCCTGGGTGGGGATCTCGGCTGCTCCGCTGCTGGGTCGGCTGGGGGTTCCGGTCTGGGTGGGCGGCATTGGGTGGGCCCCGGGGTGGGACTGCCTCGTGGCGGTGGGGGGTGGCTGCCGGGGTGCCTGGGTCGGTGTCCGTCGGCCCCTGGCCGGGTGGCCGGTCGGGCCCGGGGTGGGCCGGGTGGGGGCCCTGGGCTCTGGGGTGTCGGGTCTCCCCCCTCTCCTGGGGGTGGGGGGTCTGCCGCTGCTGGGGGGGGCTGGGCCCGTCCGGATGTGCCGTGCCGGGGGTTGGTCCGTGCCCTGGTGCTTGGTCGCAGCCCCGGAACCTGGGTGGGGGTGTGTTTGTATATAGGTGGGTGTGTGTGTGTGTGTGTGTCTGTAGGTATGCGGGTGTGTGGGTGGGTGTAGAGGGATGTGTGTGCTGTATGTGTGTGTGGGTGTATGTGTGTGTGAGTGGTGTGCGGGTGTGTGTGTGGAGGTCTATGTGGGATGTGTGTGTGGGTGTGTGTGAAGGTGTGTATATATGAGTGTGTGCACGTGGAGGTCGAGGTGTGTGTGGAGGAGTGAAGGAGTGGGTGGAGGCGTGAGTATGTATGGAGGTGCTTGTGTGTATATGCAGGTATGTATGTGAGTGCCCGTGTAGTGGTGTATGTGTATGGAGGGGTATGAGAGTGTGTGTGTATGTGGGCACCGGTGTGTGTGTCTATAGGTATGTGCGTGAAGTGTGTGTGTGGAGGTATGTGCACGTATTGAGGTGTTGGTGTATAGAGGTGTGTGAGAGGGTGTGTGAGTGGCTGGGGTAAAAAAAAAAAAAAAAAAAAAAAAAAAGTGTGTGCGTTTGCAGGGGGTTAGGACGTGTCCTCTGGGGGGCGCCCTGGTCGGGTGTTGGGGGCGTGGGCCTGGGGTTCCCTTCCTTTGCCTCGCCCCCCTCCCACTCAGAAAGAGGAAAGTGGCCCCTTGGGCTGGTGGCTGGCCCCTGGGGGGGTTCGTGGCGTGCCTGGGTTGGGGTGCCTGCTCCGGGCCTGTGACGCCCTTCGGGGCCGGCGGGGGACGGGGGCGCCCTAAGCCACTGGCGGGTCGTCTTCCAGGGGGGAGGCTTACTCCCCTCTGGACCTACATCTCCTGACCCCTCCCCTCCCCCACTCTTCACTACATACACAGGTAGGGCTGTGGGAGGTGTGCTTGTTGCGCTGGGCGGGGCAGGGGGGTCATCATAGTGGCCCTGTTGCTTCGCCGAGCGGCAGCATGCCTCCCAGCTTTTAATTCCACTTAGTCACTGAGCACAAATAACATTTGCAACATACAAACACGTTTTGGGGGGTGGAACATGCGAGGTCAGGTGGGTGGGACTGCTCAGGTGGCCCCACCCCTCCTCAATGCAGTTACTGCCCCCCAATTTTAACCCTCTTTTTTTAAATTGCAAACAGCACATAATATATTCCATCACTAGTGTGGGAGGGAGGGGGGATGGGGTCTTCAAGCGCCCCTGTCTCCATGGATGGCCCGGGGGCGGGGCGGGCCGGGTGGCCTGTCGCGTTGGCCCGGGGCGTAGGCGGGCTGTCCCGGGGGGTTTTGGCTGCTGGCCCTGGGGGGAAGGTGCTGTTTTGGGGGTGGGGAGTGGGGGGCGGGGGCGGGGTTGGGAGTTGGGGGCCTGGCTCGTGTCTCCTCGCCTCCTGGCTGGGGCTGTCCCCCCGTGGCGTGGGGTGGCGGGAGGATGGTGGTGGGGGGATGGTGTGTGTGTGTGTGTGTGTTGGGGGGGGGGGGGGGGGGGTGGTGTGTGGGTGGGAGAGTGGTGTGGGTGTGGGGGGATGGGTGGTGGAGGGATGGTGTGTGGGAGGGTGGGGTGTGTGGAGGTGGATGCGTGGTGTGTGGGAGGGGGGGTGGTGTGGGTGTGGGAGGATGAATGGTGGAGGGATGATGTATGTGTGGGAGGATGGGGTATGTGTGGGAGAATGTATGGTGCAGAGATGGGGGAGTGTGTGGGAGGATGGATGGTGGAAGGATGGTGTGTGTGCGGGAGGATGGATGGTGTATGGGAGGGAGGATGGTGTGTGTGTGGGGGAGTGGTGTATGTTTGGGAGAGTGGGTGATGGAGGGGTGGTGTGTGTGTGTGGGAGGATGGGGTACGTGAAGGTGGATGTTTGGTGTAGGAGAATGATGTATGTGTGGGAGGATGGGTAGTGGAAGGAAGGTGTGTGTGTGTGTGTGTATGGGAGGTGTGAAGGTGGATGAATGGTGTGTGAGAGGGAGGATGGTGTATGTGTGGGAGGATGAGTGGTGGAGGGATGATGTGTGTGTGGGAGGATGGGATAGGTGTGGGAGAGTGTATGGTGGAAGGATGGTGAGTGTGTGGGAGGAAGGATGGTGTGTGTGTGGAAGGATGGATGGTGGAAGGATGGTGTGTGTGTGTGGGAGGACAGAGTATGTGAGGGTTGAATGGTGTATGCGTGGGAGGATAAATGGAGGAGTGGAAGGAGAGTGTGTGTGTTTGTGTGTGTGTGTGTTGGTCTGGGGGGGGGCAGGACTGGTTCTCGGGGTGTGCGGCTGGGCGCTGGGGTGTGGGGCTGGCCTCTGGTGGTGGCCGTCTGGGCGGGCCGGGTCCCCCCGGGTGGCGTGCTGGCCCTCGGCCTGTGGGGGAGGGGGGTGTCCCTGCGCTCCTGGGCCCGGGCCCTCTGCCCCGTATGTCCCGGGCGGCCGGTGCCCGGGGGGGTCGGGGACTGCTGGCCTCGGCCCGCCGGGGCCGGTGCCCTGGGTCCGCGGGGCTGCTCCTGCTGGGGTCTCCTGCTGCTGCCTTCCTGGGCGGGCGAGTGGTCGTCTCTGTGGACCGGTCGGGGTCTGTTGCCTGCGGGGGGGCTGGTGGCCTGGGTCTCGGGACCGCTGGCCTGACTCTGGCCTCTGTTCAAGTGAGGTGGCATCTGCATGATCACTCTGCATGGTCACTCCTTCCTGAACGTCTCCACACAGTCTTTGCGTCGCCGTGTGGCCGAGTTCTCCAACACATCCACACAGGTTTCTCTGCGCGTGTTCTTGAATACAGCAGTTTCACTTATATCTATTATCATATTTTGTTTCTTTTTTTAATTATTTCTGTTCTTATTATTATTATTACTCTTACTCTTATTATTATTATTGTTACTATTATCAACTAGTTGTGTAATGGCCTACTGGCTAGGATGATCGTAGCTATATATGTTGTAAGTAGTATGGATTACATGGTCTTCTGTATGATGTTTCAAGTCCCCACCCGCACTCCCCACACCCTTTCTGTCCCTCTCTCTCCCCTCCCTCTTCTCTCTACTTTCTTTTCTCTCTCTCTCTCTCTGTCCCCTCCGGTCGAGTCCAGCATTAAGAGTCTGATTTAATAAAGTTTTTCATCAAGAGGGACTTTATACATGTAGTATAAATCCCTGCTTGATAGAGTAAAATTGCCCAGCACCAGACAGCAGCCAGACAATCATTCTGTTTGCAACGATGCTGGACAAGACAAGTTAAAAAAAAAAAAAAAAAAAAAAAAAAGTCAAGAGATCAATTAAAACCACCATAATAGATAGATCAAAAGCTTTATTAAAGTCATGAAATCAGATAAAACCACCATAATAGATTGGTCAAAGGCTTTTTTAAAGACATGAAATCACATCAAACCACCCTAAACATGTATCAAAGACTTTAATTAATTCATGAAATGATACAAAACCACATTATCGACAGTTCAAAGGCTTAATTAAAGTCAGGCATCACATAAAACAACCATTATAGATAGTTTAAAGGCTTTATTAAAGTCAAGAAATCACACAAAACCACCTTAATAGATAGATTAAAGGCTTTATCAAAGTCATGAAATCGCTTAAAACCACCATAATGGATAGATTAAAGGCTTTTTTAAAGTTAAAAAAAAAATCAGATCAAACCACCATAAACGTAGATCAAACACTTTATTAAAGTCAAGAATTCACATAAAACCACTTTAATAAATAGATCAAATGCTTTATTAAAGTCAAGAAATTACAAAGACCACCTTCATACATAGATCAAAGGCTTCAAAAAGTCAAGAAACCAATTAAAACCACCTTAAAACACATATCAAAAGCTTTAATAAAGTCATGACATCAGATAAAACCACCATAATAGATAAATCAAAAGCCTTATTATTTTTTTTTTTTTTTTACTTGTCCTGTCCAGCATCATAGCAGCAAAATGATCATCTGGTTGCTGTATCGAGCTGAACAAATTTGCTCTGCCAAGGGGAGGCCTATGGGTAAGGCTCCTCTTGATAATCTGATTAATTAATTTATTTATTTACTTTGAATCATGGAATCTATGTAATCTTGCTGGACCTGACTGGAGGGGACAGAAAAAGATGGAAAATAGCAAAAAGAGCAAAAGGGAAAGAAGAAATGAGACAAAAAGATCACAGACAGAAGGCAATGACCCTTCAATCCACACCATCACCAGACAACAAACTGTTACACCTGTACATGAACACACCAGAAAATTTCCTACAACTTTTACAAAAGCAGTAACATACACATAGAAAAAAACTAGTCATTAAGAGTTTTTAAATAATAACCAAATCAAAAAGACATAACAGCGACCAGATACTAACTCACAGGAAAAATAAAAAAAAGAAAAAATTATCACTTAGTATTTCAACCCACTGGACAACTCAGTGACTGTGTCAGCATGCAGAGCATGAGAAACAAGGAGTGATCAGTGATGAAGAGTGATGAGTGAGATCATGCAAATGCGACCATGCCTCCACGGAGGCCAGAGGCAGACCAGGGCCAGAGGCCCGGGCCCCCAGCAGCAGACCCGGAGCACCAACCCAAGCCACCCCACCACGAAGACGACTCCAGCCCCACCCGAAGGGCGGCAGAGGAGAGCCCCAGCAAGAGCCTCCCATGGTCCCGGGGCACAGGTCCCAGTGGGCCAAGATCAGCAGCCGCCGGCCCCGCCAGGGACCGGCTACCCAGGGCAGTCCAAGCGGAGGGCCCAGGGCCCCAGGAGCCCAGAGGCGGCTGCCCCACCCCCTAAAGGCAGAAGGCCCACAACATGCCTAAGAGGACCAGGCCCCCTGAGACAGCCACCCGGCACAGGCCAGCACACACCCCGATGTTCCAGCCGCACACCCCGGGAACCAGGGGTGTATGTTGTGTGTGTGTGTATGTACTTTGGATGATGTTTGTGTGGATGTGGGGGTATGTTTGTGTGCATGCGTATGCATGCATTAGGGTGAGTGGGGGTGTGTCTGGGGAGTGAGAGTGGGAGGGTTGGATGCTGTGTGAGTGTTTATATTGTGTGGGTGGGGCTGAGAGGGCATATATGAGTTAGGATGAGTGGGAGTGTGCAAGGAAACAGGTGTGTGCATGTGTTTCTGTGTGTGGTTGGGGCGGGTTTAAGTGCACCCCCGTTAGGGGTGTGGGAGGGTGGGTACTTTCTATGGTTGGTGGCGGCTCACTGGCTGTGGTCCCTGAGTGGCCCGGTCGTGGGGGGCGGCCTCTCCTGGCCTGTCTTGCCCTGGGGGGTCTCCTGGGGAGCGGGGGTGCCTAATGCCACTAGAGGCTCATCATCCAGAGGGAAGTTTGCTTCCCTCTGGATGTACATCCCCGGACCCCTCTTACTTCCCACTCTCTCTGTCTCACACACACACACGTAGGGAGTTGGGAGGTGTGGAGCCATGCGTGGTGGAACGGAGGGGGCCATTCAGTGGTCTCCTTAGATGTGGCGACTCGCCTCTCAGTTTTAATTGCACCAAGACACCAAAACACAAGAAACACAACACACAAACAGCACCTGGGGGGCATGGCATGCGGTGTATGTCGGGCGGGGCCACTTAGGTGGCCCGGCTCCCGGCTCATTGCAGTCACTGCCCCTCAATTTTAATTGCACACAACACACACCACCTAAACAGTCAGGAGCGGGGAGGGAGAGGGTATTGGGGACCTCTCACACCCCTGTTCCCCCTGTGTGTGCTTAAAGTCATGAAATCTCACAAAACCACCATAATAGATAGGTCAGAGGCTTTTTTAAAGTCAAGAAATCAGATCAAACCACCAAAAACATAGATCAAAGGCTTTATTAAAGTCAAGAAATCACACAAAACCAAAATAATAGATAGATCAAAGGCTTTATTAAATTTGAGAAATCACATGAAACAACCATTATCGATAGTTCAACGGCATCATAAATCTCATGAAATGACATAAACCACCATAATAGGTAGATCAAAGGCTTTATTAAAGTCATGAAATCAGATAAAACCACCATAATAGATAGATCAAAGCCTTTATTAAAGTTATGAAAGCTCACAAAACCACCATAATAGATAGATCAAAGGCTTTATTAAACTTCAGAAATCACATAAAACGACCATTATTACTACTTCAAAGGCTTTATCATAGCCATGAAATCATATGAAACCACCATAATAGAGCAATCAAAGGCTTTATTAAAGTCATGAAATCACACAGAACCACCATAATAAATAGATCAAATGCTTTACTGAAGTCACGAAATCAAATTAAACCTTGAGAAAAGATAGGTCCAAGCCATCATTAAAGTCAAGAAATCAAATAAAACCACCATTATGTATAGATCAAAGGCATTACTGAAGTAAAGAAAAGACATAAAAACACCATAATAGATCAAATGTTATATTAATGTCATGAAATCACATAAAACCACCTTAATAGATAGATCAAAGGCTGTATTAATGTCAAGAAATCAGTTACAACCATTATAGATAGCTCAAATGTTTTTTGGAAGTTAAGAAAAGACACAAAACCACCATGATAGATACATCAAAAGCTTTATTAAAGTCATGAAATCAATTAAGACCAACATTATAAATAGATCAAAGGCTTTATTAATGTCAAAAAATAACATAAAACCACTTTTATAGATCGATCAAAGGCTTTATTATAGTCAACAAATAACGTAAAACCACTTTTATAGATAGATCAAAGGCTTTATTAAAGTCAAGAAATCAATTAAAACCACCATTATAGATAGATCAAAGGCTTTATTGAAGTTAAGAAAAGACATAAAACCACCATAATAGAGCGATCAAAGGCTTTATTAACGTCATGAAATCACACAGAACCACCTTAAGAAATAGATCGACGTCTTTATTAAAATTGAGAAATGACATAAACGACCTTCATCGATAGGTCAACGGCTTTAATAAAGTAATGAAACCACACAAAACAACCATAATACATAGATCAAATGCTTTACTAAAGTCATGAAATCACATAAAATCTTGAGAAAAGCCATCATTAAAGTCAAGATATCAAATAAAACCACCATTATGTATAGAGGGTATCGATAGGCACCCCAGACAGCCACCCGGAGTAGGCCAGCACACACCCCGATGTTCTAGCCGCACACCCCGGGAACCAGGGCGCCATTGACCCCCTCCCCCCACCCTCCACCTACTCACTCACACCCTCCCCTGTGCCGTACCCACAAGCACTCACCATCACACAGTCAGGTCACACATAACCCACCTACCATGCCCCGTGGGGGACACCCCAGGAGGACCAGAGAACAGCGAGCCCCAAGAACCCCCCCACCACCACCCCGGGTCCCGGCCCCTGGGGCAACCACCTCCCCCTGCTCGCCCCCCGCCACAACCAGGAGGAACAGGGGTGTGAGAGGTCCCCAAAACCCTCTCCTGACTGTTTATGTAGTGTGTGTTGTTTGCAATTAAAACTGAGGGGCAGTGACCGCAATGAGCCGGGAGCCAGGCCATACAACCACGTTTTTCATAGCTGCAGCAAAAGTAAAGTCCCAGCTGTCCAGCTGCATAAGAAACGACATTACTTTCCTCCTGTTGGGAAACCGATGGACTCGATGTCCGGACAAGCTAGAATTTTTTTAGCCTCTGCAAACGTAAACATTACCCATGTCGATGATACATGAACGCAGTCCAAAATTAGTCAAAACATTGATAATCAAAAACAAACAGGCTGCTCCACCTGAAAACTGGCCACACTGCATCACCTAGCGCAATTTCCTCTTTTTATGTAAAATGGGGGGGGGGGGGGGGGGTTGGGGGCGTGTTTCTTCAATTTTGGGATGCCCACAGATAATTTTATTTATTTATTTTTTTTTCTTTAAGGGTTAGGGTTAGAGAATTTAGACCAGAGAAAATAGAAGGGTAGCAAAAGGTTATTAAGTTAATGATGCAAAACTACAAAAGTCCATGTAGTCTGTGGACAAAAACATGGATTAACTCAGTTTGAGCTTATGTCACAGAAGAACTCCTGATCAGAAGTGTTCCTAGAAAAACAGACTAAATGAAAGTATCTGTCATTATCCTAGAGAAGGCAATATCCATAATTTCAGCATTGGTTGAGTGTGTAGGGGACCAAATTCAGCTAGGGTGGTCTGGTCTGTCATCCCAGAAGAAAAAGTTAAACATTGTGGATTAAAATGCAATAATCTGGTGCACTCAGAGCAAAATGTCAATTTGCCCCTCATTCTACAAAACCGAAAACTGAAATGTAACTTAAGGGGCCTTAAAAATCAGATTGTTGAATTTAGCCGTCTGTGCAGTGTACATTTCATATCAGGTGAGTTTCAATGCAAGCTAGGAAGAGCTAGCTTTAGCTAGCGGGGTTTGATGAACAAACTTTTAAAGGCAGAATTTGTAGGATTTCAAGGCAATTCTTTCCAACACCAGGTTGCAGTAATAAAAAAAACACAACTCCGTCACCTCCACAAACCACCACAGGATGGCAGTAATGAGCAATACTCTTCACCCCTCCCACCCCCAGTTCACACAGCAGCGCCACTTTCATCTCCACCATCCACAAGACTTATTTAGGAGCTGAGATGGCATCCAGTTTTTCAACTCCAAGTGAACCAGTAAGTAACTGTTTAAACAAGTTCTGCCTCACGCTGAAAATTGTAATTTACTATGTTGTTTTGCGAAGTAGTACATGTTAAAATTGCAATGTAGCATTAAGGAATAAACGATGCTACTAAATGAGGCAAAGCTATGTGATTAGCTATCTAGTTGCTAGGTTAATTATAACGTTATAAATGTTTGCAAATATTCAGCTAATATTAGACTGACTTAGACTAACAGAGACTGACACAATAACATGATGCAGAATTTGCAGGTTTGAATGTTGTTACAGATACGTCAGTCTGTGCACTTGTGTTTTCAGAGTGATGAGGACGATGTGTCACAAAGTTTGGAGCGTTTGAGCCGAGGCAGGTCCGGTGGACGGTCGAGAGGACGAGCAAGAGGGTTCAGGGTACGAGGTAGAGGCCGAGGAACACGAGCTGTAGCTTCCAGCGCTGAGCACTCGGATAGAGTTGAACAGTATCGCCGTGACCGTTTGGCTGCCACACAGGTAAAATGCAGGATGCAGCTTCATGTTCAATGGTTTGTCAAGCTATCACTGATAAAAAATTTACTTAAAAAAAGTCCATATTTTCACAAATATTGCAATAACTAATAATGCTACATATGTTTAATGTATTATTTCTTGTTGCAACGTAAATGCGTTTTTATGTGTAATTTATGGATGTACTTACAGCACTTATTCTTAGTATTTGAACTTTTTGCTTTGACAGTCAAACCATTTCATCAGATACTATAATAATATTTAAAATTTATCTCTATACAGAATAGGGAGACACAGGCCTTCACTAATAAATTAAATCTTTTACTTGGCTTTACACTTTGTTTTCCATTAATAAATAAAATTAGGCTCCACTTGTATAACTAATCTTTTTTTATACCTTGCAGAGACTTCTTGATGACATGACTGCTGAGGACGTAAGAAGGCTTGCATCACAGCTCGTCAAAGGCAACCAGGCCTGATTTTTGATCTTCTATTGCAACAGAGCAATTCAAGCGTCTCAGAGGCAGCAGGAGTCCCAGGAAAGCCCTGGTGTACTTGTGGGTTATGCAGGGAGATGCCAACCGACAGGGAGAGGATCTGCTGTGGTCAGACACCAGCTAACTGCATCAGCAAGCTACCACATTTTACCCAATATTGCCTTGATGAAGGATATCTTAGGATACATAGGCATTATCGAGAGGATGTGACAGCACTTGGCCATGCAACAGAGCCAGGTGATGACAACAGGCAGTACCGGTATGCCGCCTATAGGCATTTCATATTATGGAAGCTCGGCTCCCTGGGAGCAGGAAATCGGCGTGTCATCCCCAGTTGTTGTGTGTGGGCTATTAGAGAAAAGTTTCCTGATCCACACAGACAGTACACCGGTTTTGTTCCTGGCATATGATTGTGTTTTTAGGTAAACTGCAAATTAATAATAACAAATCTGTGAAATTTTATAGATTGTACATAATTATTGTATAATTTCTGTTCACTTAACTTTGTATTTTGTTTTTCATTTATGTATAGTTATATAACTTAATTTGGGATAGTTTGTTTTTATCCATACCTTTTTGATTAAAATAAACTCAGATTTACATGTTTTACCTCGTTAATTCAATCCCGTAATAATATAAATAGTTGTACAGTGGGATGTGACTGCAAAGGAACAAGACAAATGTTTATTACAATTTAACTGCAAAAAATAGATAAATATAACTGATGTAACAGCAGCAATACACAGTATATACACAACAAAAACCCCATAGACCAAAGCCTATCTACAAAAAAAAGCCACATATCCATACAAAGGATGTGAAATTTTGATTGCACAACAGATATTCAATCCTTCTTCACGATGTTTTATCTGTGGCAAACACCACTGACTGAATACACATTTTCCACTTTTTTTGTTCATTACAGTTATGGAAATAATTATTAGATGCAGTAATGGGGTTGAGGGGGCAGATTTTGTGACCTAAGTATCAGATGTCTGCTTTTTGGAGACCTTGGCCATGACCTTCTGCTGTCACTGGAGCAGATCAGTCTAGTGTGAAGTTGCTGGGATGAGAATCATCTCCACATGTGAGAGCATGGTCCTCGGAGGGAAAAGGCTGGAATACTTCCTCTGGGTTGGCTGATGAGGTCCTGAATCAAGTGTGGGACTTCAAGTGACTCCGAGTCTTGTTCATCAGAGAGGAGGAGTGGAGCAGGAGCTCGTCAGTATCTGCTATGATGTAGATTCTGCATCTGCAGACGGCTTTCTGCTCTGTGTTGGTCGTCATCGTAGGTCTGAAACATCCTTATACAGAGGGAGGATTGGTGTTGAATTCTGGACCTGATGAAGAAAACAGTTTAACAAAGTTTAGCAAAGCAGTGTATCAGACGCACTGTGCCTTGCATATTACATTTAAGTCTTTAGTCCTAAAAAGTTAACTCATTATTTTGAAATAATGTCAATGTAAATTCACAATTTAGTGTTGAAAAGATTTGGTGGGGGATTATTGTACTTTTATTTTTGTTGGTGTGGTAGTGACAATTGCCACAGGTTGTCTAGTCAGATTAACAGGCCAAGGATGTTTATCAAGAATATTTATTTACAAGTATCCATCCGCGATTGACCCAGAAGTAATTAAGACAGCCGTGTTTGACACGGCAGTAATTTATTCCAAAGGGACGCAGAGCACACATTAGAGTAAATGGACATGAAAGTGTCCCTAAAATGGTCCAGAGTACTCTCTTCTCATCAGCTTGAGAAAACTTAAGTGCATAACATGTCATGGTCTGCACTTGCCGGTGCGGCTTCCGCCTTCTTCCTTATTTGGAAGAAGGGCGGCTTCTCCCATCAGGACCGCACAGCTGAGGTGCATCAGGCTCATCAGAAGACGGTATAAAGACTCCAGGATCTTCTCTAGTCTTCGCTGGATCGTACTACTTCTTGTGGTAACCAGCCGACGTCTGAACTCTGAGTTGTCTAATCAGCATTCTAACCTGTTGTCGTTTCTTCCAAGCTCCCTGTCCTGGAGATTTACCTCCCCTTCGAGATCCTGTCTGCCCGCTCCTCGCCCTGACCCTCACCGGACTCAACGACCTATCATCATTTCATAATAAATCACTCACTGAAGCTTCTCGTGTGCGCTCTTCCTTGGGTCCTAGCCCTGACTCTGACATAACAGGAGTGAGAGTGAAGAAGGATAGAGGACTGGGGGTGGGGAGGTCTACCATGATTGGCTATGTGGCTGCTGAGGTGTTGCCGAGGTAATTGTGGGGGATCGTAGGAGTTCAAAGGTAAGGATATCAATGAGAGTGCCTTTGTGACAAGCCCCTGTAGTGCCGCTTGAATAGCTGGTGGCCACATCCCGGACGGTGAGTTTCTCTTTGCCACCTGGACAGTTATCTGCACTGAAGCTTTATCTATATGACTTTTTGGAGATCTGCAAGTTCTGAACAAGTTTTTGGTTGAATGTGACCTGACATATATCATCTGAAAGAAATTACATCAGTTTCTCTCTTTCAATTTCTTTGGTTTTGCTATTTAAAATTACGTGTTGACAATTGTAAGATGTTTTGGGGTTTTTGCTTCAAACTACTGACAACATTTCGGCCAGTTCACATTAAATAGATTTCTACAGTTTTTACTTACAGCAAATAAATGACAATAACAAGCAAGTGGAAACTTAAGACTCATGCAAATTAAGATGTTGGCTTTCATTTTTAAATACCAGAACATTTTAGTTTCAATTTGTGAAAAGTAAGGAATCAGCATTTGGTGCGTTTGCTAATGTTTTCCACTGGTTTCTCCTAATGTTGGGTGAATTAATACCTCTAATGGCACAAATGTTGTCATTTACTTTGCCATGTGTATAACAAAACAAAAAGATGTATATAATTTCATGTAGCACATGCCCATGACTGGTCTAAGCTGTATACTGTATTATAATTCAGACATTGTAGGTAAAAGTAAAACGTTATTACCGAGGCCCCTTTTCACTTGTGTTTGTACAAGTTCTTCAACGGATGGGGGAGGTACAGGCGGAAGTCGACAGAGCTTGCGTAGATCATCTGGCCTCAGTGTCCGTGTTCTTGGCATGCCTTTATCTGCTTCCAATCTACACTTCACCACCTCAGTCTGCAGCGCTTGAATGTAGCCATATGTTTTTGGTGTCTTCAATGCAGGGCAAAGTGAGGGCATATCCTCTTCATCTCCGACGTCCATTTCCTCCCTTTGTATAGGCCTTTCAAGTGGAGCGTCATCAGCCCAGTCAATTCTAATGAGATTCACAAAACATTAAGAAAACACAATGTAATTACTAGCACACGTTACAATTCCCCACAATGAAGAAAAATACCAAATTCATACTCACATGCTATTTCTCAGATCATTGATGGCTCCTTCATCAACATGTTGTTCATCATCAATGCTCATCTCAGTTAGGCTTGAGAAAACATAAATAGCATCATTATAAATGAGAAATCATCAAGGGGAGTATTTGGTTAAACTGCCTTTGACTAGACTTTACCTCCATTCAAGTTAAGCTAGTCCACGAGACTTTGTTGTGTCTGCTTTTGCAAGTTCCAATGTTGCCTTGTCTCCTTGCCTTAGGAATTAAAAAATGCAATTATGATACAGTGTATAAACAGTGTGTGCACCTATAACAACTTGCAATTCACATAATATCAAGACTTCAAAAGGCGACTGATGGAATATTTCACTTGTTTATTTCAGTGTTTCATCTCATACATTCCTCATTTAATCTTTTAATTGTGAGTTGACAAGCTGCATTACTACAGGAACCATCTATTTCGAAATCCAGCCTCCTCCCTGTCACTGCGCATCACCTTCCCCCTGCTGGTCACTGTTGTCCTCCTCCTGTCTGTCCTCTCCTCGGTCCTCCTGGTCGCTGTTGTCCTCCTCCTGTCTGTCCTCTCCTTGGTCCTCCTGGTCGCTGTTGTCCTCCTCCTGTCTGTCCTCTCCTTGGTCCTCCTGGTTGCTGTTGTCCTCCTCCTGTCTGTCCTCTCCTTGGTCGCTGTTATCCTCCTCCTGTCTGTCCTCTCCTCGGTCCTCCTGGTCGCTGTTGTCCTCCTCCTGTCTGTCCTCTCCTCGGTCGCTGTTATCCTCCTCCTGTCTGTCCTCTCCTCGGTCCTCCTGGTCGCTGTTGTCCTCCTCCTGTCTGTCCTCTCCTCGGTCGCTGTTATCCTCCTCCTGTCTGTCCTCTCCTCGGTCCTCCTGGTCGCTGTTATCCTCCTCCTGTCTGTCCTCTCCTTGGTCGCTGTTATCCTCCTCCTGTCTGTCCTCTCCTCGGTCCTCCTGGTCGCTGTTGTCCTCCTCCTGTCTGTCCTCTCCTCGGTCCTCCTGGTCGCTGTTATCCTCCTCCTGTCTGTCCTCTCCTCGGTCCTCCTGGTCGCTGTTATCCTCCTCCTGTCTGTCCTCTCCTCGGTCCTCCTGGTCGCTGTTGTCCTCCTCCTGTCTGTCCTCTCCTCGGTCCTCCTGGTCGCTGTTATCCTCCTCCTGTCTGTCCTCTCCTCGGTCCTCCTGGTCGCTGTTGTCCTCCTCCTGTCTGTCCTCTCCTTGGTCCTCCTGGTCGCTGTTGTCCTCCTCCTGTCTGTCCTCTCCTCGGTCCTCCTGGTCGCTGTTGTCCAGGTTTCTTATTTGTGGGGTTTATTACATATATTCCAGACCTGCGTAGTGTTGGATGTATTCATGCTTTTATGAAACTTCTGCGAGAGACCTGTTCCCGGCCAGCGCAGGTCACGTGACACAGACCGGGGACAGCAGCAGTACAAACATCTTCACCTCTTATCCAGATTTTCTGCCTAATTTTTGTCTGACATATTGAAAAAAATTACATTAATGAAGAAAATGAATGGATAAAGTCCAACATATACCACGTTTTACAATCAGTTCCTGTTTCCTTGCTTCTGGTCTGTGTTGTTCTTCGCCATATGAGATGTCTAACGTGCCGGCTGTAAGACCCCCTCCCCCTCCCCGCTTCTCTTGGCTTTTTATCAATGTGTTTTTATACTCTGAGTTTGGGTAAGGAGGCAATAATAAAAAAATGAATATACAGACAGTCGCACACAATAAATTGTTGGTCCATGGTCGCACTCTGTGACATGTCATCGTCTTTCTTCGTTGTAGGAAAACTACCTTTGTAGTCATGACAACGCCTAACACGGCAGCTAATGGTCATATCAAGTTGAGAGACAATATAACGTTTGTACTCACAGAACAATGTAACAGCAGGCTATACAACCGAGGAGGACCCATTAACCATAAAACTTAGCATAGCACCATTTAAATTACGACCTCTTGGTTACAGCTAACTGCTAACTGTGTGAAAGTTCATACTTACCGGTCGAGAAGAAATGTTGCCAACTCTGCATCAGACTTCAGTCCTTTGTTGTTACGAAGCTGTCTCCAGCGCATGAAGGCGACGCCGATATTTATTCTAGTTTTCCCACGCTTCTGGTCATATAGCTTTTGTGACTCGTAGCGTACTTTTTTCTTCTTATCAGAAGCTAACTCTGGCGGTGATATTGGTCGCTTTGTAGTGGTTTCATCCATGCTTTATATCAAATAGACAAGCCAAGGTCAATTTATCTAAACTTCTCTGGAAGCTCTGCTCTCACAAATTCACGTGAAGATTGGTGAGGTAATTCAGTTGAAACGCTGCCACAGTGCAAAGCTCCACCTCTCCTCCCCTTCTCTCAGCTAATGTAGGAATCCTTCTGAGCTGTAGATTCAAGCTGCTCTGCAATAAATTGTCTTATACTTACTCTACTGGTGGAAAAAAGGTACTACAACTTTTACGCACCTTAAAAAGTTTAAAAAGGACCAATAACTTTGTAATTTAATAAAATATCACATATGAAATGATGGCAAATGACATGTTTTTAAACTTTCTAATTATGGTATTTGTTATTTTTTACATGAATTTATATTGAAAATCCTACAAATTCTGCCTTTAAGAGAAGTAAATGATTAGATTAAAACCGATTAGACCCTTTGTGCAACAAATGCATTTGATTAGCATTTCATATGAAGATCTTTCAACAGAGATAGCAGTTGTTAGCTTAGCTTACATATCGGTCTACAGCAACAAAAGTTAGCTTACACCACAACAAGCTAAGCTGCCAAAGGACGCTCCTCTGCAGTCTGTGCTGTCTTAATAATAACTGACGATCGGTAAAACAGCAGCGGATATTTTAATCGTTTCCCTGTTGTTTTATTTATGGCCACTTCTGTGCACTAGCAGCATTTACAGTTTTCAGTTTCTGTTAACTTCGGGTGGAAGGTCAATGTTGATAGTTTATTGTGCTTAGATCAACTTAAGATATTTCATTCATCTGGTTACTTGGTTGTAGCTGCCTGGAAAACAGGTGGAGTAATATTAACTGAAACCTCTGTCTCATCAGGAGCAAAAAGCCAGAACCCACTAAGTCCAGACTATGTTCCAACAATATGTCCTCATCTAAGTTCTCCCAACAAGCAGAAGAGGACCGAGGAGAGGACAGACAGGAGGAGGACAACAGCGACCAGGAGGACCGAGGAGAGGACAGACAGGAGGAGGACAACAGTGACCAGGAGGACCAAGGAGAGGACAGACAGGAGGAGGACAACAGTGACCAGGAGGACTGAGGAGAGGACAGACAGGAGGAGGACAACAGTGACCAGGAGGACCGAGGAGAGGACAGACAGGAGGAGGACAACAGCGACCAGGAGGACCGAGGAGAGGACAGACAGGAGGAGGACAACAGTGACCAGGAGGACCAAGGAGAGGACAGACAGGAAGAGGACAACAGTGACCAGGAGGACCAAGGAGAGGACAGACAGGAGGAGGACAACAGTGACCAGGAGGACCAAGGAGAGGACAGACAGGAGGAGGACAACAGTGACCAGGAGGACCAAGGAGAGGACAGACAGGGAGGAGGCTGGATTGGAAATAGATGGTTCCTGTAGTAATGCAGCTTGTCAACTCACAATTAAAAGATTAAATGAGGAATTTATGAGATTAAACACTGAAATCCGTAAGATTAAAGGTCAATTAAATTCATTATCTTTCAATGAAGAAAGTTTCCAAGGCAAAGATGAGAAAGTCCATGAGTTAACCGGTCTGCCTTCTTATTGTAAATTGATTGTTTTCTCTTTTATATCATCTTTTCTTAAAGTTAAGTCATGTCTATCACCTTTCCAGCAGCTGTTACTAACATTAATGCGTTTGAGGATGAACCTGCCAATTTTCTTTCTAGCTTATTTGTTTCATGTATCAACATCAACTGCTAGTCGGGTTTTCATCACCACGCTGAATGTTGTGTATTTCAGGCTGTGTAACATTGTGAGGTGGCCTTTGGTCTGTGGTTGGGGAGACCATTGTGCGTGGTACTGTGTAGTACTTTCCCACTGTGTGTGGTACTGTGTAGTACTTTCCCACTGTGCGTGGTACTGTGTAGTACTTTCACTACTCTGTTGTACACTACTGTTCAAAAGTTTGGGGTCACTTTGCCATGGGATTCAATAGGGAAGTGACCCCAAACTTTTGAAAGGTAGTGTATGTCCCACTGAAGAACACTTCATCAAACTGAATGCGCTGAATAAATGTTTCAGTCGGACTCCACACAACAAAGTCACAATACTGCACACCCACAATACGCATATGTGCTTGAACTTGTGACGTGTATTTGTGTTTGGCCTTTAGTTTAATCACATTGTTCTTTTCCATCAGACAGAAATTTGTGACGGTTTTACAGCTGTTGATAATAGAGCTATCTTTGAGGACAAAGGGACATGTTATCTCAAGCACACCTCTACCATGGCAGACACAGTTAAAAATCCCATCTGGTGAAGCACCAATCCAGGGCAAAGATGGGTTGATGATGAGGCCTGTTGTTGTCACCTGAAGATCTGTGTGATGATCTCGCTGTGATGTAATGCTTCCTTGCTGCTGGCTCATTTTGATTCCCCCATCTAGAGAAATGAAGTAGCACATTAATTAGACCGACTACTTCCAACAATAGCAAGTTAAAGTTTACTAGTTCACATAAAAAACCTGTACATTAGAGCTTATGTATACATTATCTAATTGTAAATTGTACACATTATCTAATCGTGGAAGTACCTGTCTTCTTGAAAAAGCAAAAATATAATAAAGGATTTTTTTGGAGGACGGGGGGGTGATGTATTTTGAGCTTGCAAAACTTAAGTGTTTGAACTGGAATAATAAGAACTGTTTTACACTGCAAGCTGGCTTATTAATGAAATGAAAACTGTTGGATAAAAATAATCCCAGACTTTAAATCAGCAACGACAGACCATCAGAATGTTGGTAGAGTCAAATTTACTTGCAAAGAGTTAATTTTAACACAAAACCTGACACTGTGGACAGTGTACAGCCAGCTGTGAACCGAAAGAGAGCCAAATGTGAACTAAAGATAGTTGTTCAGTCCATTTGATAAAACTGTGTTATCTTCTCAGCACGGTCATGTTCATGAGAAAAATCTGTTATGTATCCACTGACAATATACACACAGTCACAGTTAGTGTACGATTCACACAATATGCTGCAATAGTCTAAGAAGAAAACTATTATAACTATAAACTATGATCTTTATTGAAACAATTATAACTATTAAAACTATTAACTTTATTGAACTTTATTTTCTTCTAACACAAACCAACCCTGGGTGATCCTGTTTAGTTACGTAGTCTTTACCCGTCTTTACCTCACTGCCTCAGTAGAAACCTGACAGGATCGAGGTAACAAACCCTTTTAATCAAGGATTAAAGCCCCGTCCGTCCGTCCTGCCTCATGAAGACTGATGCTGTTACTGACTGCTCTCTGCTCAAACCACACCCTACTGGCTGACTGCTCTCTGCTCAAACCACACCTTGCTGGCTGACTGCTTTCTGCTCAAACCACACCCTGCTGGCTGACTGCTCTCTGCGCAAACCACACCTTGCTGGCTGACTGCTCTCTGCTCAAACCACACCCTGCTGGCTGACTGCTCTCTGCTCAAACCACACCCTGCTGGCTGACTGCTCTCTGCGCAAACCACACCTTGCTGACTGCCTGCTCTCTGCTCAAACCACACCCTGCTGGCTGACTGCTCTCTGCTCAAACCACACCTTGCTGGCTGACTGCTCTCTGCTCAAACCACACCCTGCTGGCTGACTGCTCTCTGCGCAAACCACACCTTGCTGACTGCCTGCTCTCTGCTCAAACCACACCCTGCTGGCTGACTGCTCTCTGCGCAAACCACACCCTGCTGGCTGACTGCTCTCTGCGCAAACCACACCCTGCTGGCTGACTGCTCTCTGCGCAAACCACACCCTGCTGGCTGACTGCTCTCTGCTCAAACCACACCCTGCTGGCTGACTGCTCTCTGCTCAAACCACACCTTGCTGGCTGACTGCTCTCTGCTCAAACCACACCTTGCTGACTGCCTGCTCTCTGCTCAAACCACACCCTGCTGGCTGACTGCTCTCTGCGCAAACCACACCTTGCTGACTGCCTGCTCTCTGCTCAAACCACACCCTGCTGGCTGACTGCTCTCTGCTCAAACCACACCTTGCTGACTGCCTGCTCTCTGCTCAAACCACACCCTGCTGGCTGACTGCTCTCTGCGCAAACCACACCTTGCTGACTGCCTGCTCTCTGCTCAAACCACACCCTGCTGGCTGACTGCTCTCTGCGCAAACCACACCCTGCTGGCTGACTGCTCTCTGCTCAAACCACACCCTGCTGGCTGACTGCTCTCTGCGCAAACCACACCCTGCTGGCTGACTGCTCTCTGCTCAAACCACACCCTGCTGGCTGACTGCTCTCTGCGCAAACCACACCTTGCTGGCTGACTGCTCTCTGCTCAAACCACACCTTGCTGGCTGACTGCTCTCTGCTCAAACCACACCTTGCTGGCTGACTGCTCTCTGCGCAAACCACACCCTGCTGTCTGCCTGCTCTCTGCTCAAACCACACCTTGCTGGCTGACTGCTCTCTAGTTTCCTCTTCTATTGAAAGGACTGCAAAGTGTTTTAAACATTGAAGGTTATTTCAGTAAAATGCAGTTTTTAATGTTGATGCATCTGTTGATATTGACGTTAAGCAAAGTACAAAAGCTATACTTAATACCAGTATTTAGCAAATTAATATTTATCAGATGCTTTTACCAAAAGTGTTAAAAAAAGATCAATACTCAAGCTACATAGGTAATCTTAGTTAGTTTACCAATATTAGAATATTGGAAAGTGCTTTAGAAAGTTGGGAAAGAATAAGCCTGCCAGTTGGTCTGTACATACCTCCTGCTCTGTTAGCTGAAGATCGTCAAAGACCTTTTCACTCTCTACTAGTAGTGATGATAAATCAGCCTGTAAACTTGCATTTGAGAACAGACTTGTTAGAGGTTGTGGCAAGTTCAGTTTGAGGGTCTTTGGTATGTATCTGTCAGAGTGATCACAGCGATCACAGACAAAACAGCTGTTCCTTTGGGATTGTTATCCTGAACATCACACTCATGCAGCTGCTGGAAGAACTTCATGTACTCATCTTCTGAAGGGACAGGAACGCTGGGTAGTTGGTTGGATTTTGAAGGGTTCTTTTTGGTCACTGATATTTTGCTCAATTCTTTGAGACTGACTGCAGCCAATAGCGCATACGTCAGTGCAGCTGCATGGGAGCATGCTTCTCCTAGTCCAGCTTTACAGGTGCATTGAGCCGTTAGTACTGTCCCATCCTCTTTAACAAAAACCCAGGGTTGTGTAGGTTTGGCATTTATGGCCTGAGACTGATTCACCACTGAAGTGAAAGAATAAAATTTATTAGTGAAGTATAAATGAAAAAATACTTATCAATGACGAGTGTATTATTTTAACTACCCAGTGGCAAGTACAGCGTTACATGAAGTAACTTAAGGTACTAGGCTACTTCAGTAAACGTTCACTTGTTACAACAGTAAGGAGTTAGATGCTCGTTCACCCACCACTTGTAATTCCAAAATAATTTATTTAGGACCTTAACATCACTCTTACACCGCTCATCAGTCATCTATCATTCGGTAGATTATTTATATCGTCGTAGCCTCCTTCTGTGCAGAGCTAACAGCTACATAGCATTAGCCATTGTTTATATAAAGTCGATTACCAGTACACGACTTACCTTTCCTTTAAGCAAAAAGATCTTCTTGTCTTTGAGATGCCATATTTTCAGGTCAATGACCCAGCCTGCCGTGAAATATCGATAAGCATCCGTGCTTTTAAAAGCTTTCAGACTTTCTCCTGTGTAGGATGATGGGTTATGTATGAGGTAGATGTAAATGACGTGAAAAGAAAAATCCAGGAGCTTGTAAGTTGACGTTAGCAGTTGGAAATTTCTGAAGGGACTCTGTAAGGATCGTGTCCAATAACAGCTATTTTTTCGTTGTATCTTTTTAATTCTCAGGATTAAAATGAGAAATATCCATCTCTGCCTTCCGGTGTTTGGTACTCAAAATGGCGGAAGTAAAGTGGAAAGCGCAATGACGTCATGCCAATGAAATGCATGAATTGTGTGCTTCTAGCAAATATATTGGGAGGGACATTTTGGGCATATCTGAACATTAAGTAAGGCTTGTTCCTCTCAATGTATGTCGGGACTGCAGCGTTGATCTAGACAAACAGCCTTAATGAACATCAGCACACTGACTCTTCTCTCCATTAAAATGTACATTTACAATTTACAACAATTTGCATTTATTTACATTCTTTGTTTTGTGCATCAATATTTGTGACCTAGGACAAAGTTACAGGGGCAAAATGGCAAAGAAGCTTAGATGAGTTTGTTCCGCCTGTCGTTGTGTCATCTGACAAACAAATCAACAAAAGTATCAAGGTTGATGGCCTTTGCCCTTCTTGACTCTACACTTAAAACACCCAAATTACCCAAACGTTCATCACTCATTCTAGTTCTCAAATGAGTTTTAATCAATTTAAGTACAGAGAAACTACGCTCACAAGATGCAGTGCTAACAGGTAGCGCAAGTGCAATTTTGCATAGTTTGTAAAACTCTTTAAAGACCTCACTGTATGGTTCAAGATACACAGTAAGTTCTAATAAACTAGAGGGTGTTTTCCCCCTTTAGATTTCTTCCTCTCAATTATTCTCTTAAGCTGCCTCATCTCAGATATCAGGTCTTCTGTGGTGCAGTTATACTACACAGCAAATGGAAAAACACACTCTTCAACACAGAATGTGGGACTATTGGGATTCAGGGCTTGTATCCCGTACATTATATCACAAGTTTCTTTAGAAAAGTGTTGGTTTACCTCAGACAGAAGAACCTCAATAACTGGAATAAATTATCCTGAACTAAATGACTCCTTATCTATACCCTGTCCTCTCTGAGTGATTGGAGTAAATATATAATCATTCAGCTTTGTGCTTGGTGTGACTTCACAAGCTGGAGGTGAAACTGAACACTGTTATTTTAAGGATGTCTTCCCACATTTCATCAAAGAGTGCACCATTTACCTTAAAGCTCTGTAACGTGTTTACAAGAGCATCTACAAGTGATACTGCAGTCCCTAAATTTAGTTCAGTGGACTGCAGAGATTCTGATAAATAATAGACTTCACCAAACATGTGAGTGTATGTTAAAAGAAGGGTAACAAATTTCTCATCGATTTGAGCCAGCAAACCCCTCGGATAAAACACAACCTCCCTCTAAAGAAAGTTCCTTGAGAAGACGAGTGATTGCTGGTAGTCTGTCTTGAACTACCTTACAAGCTTTACAGTAGTAGCGGTTTAAAAGTTCCCCTGTTTCCATGATGGGTCCTTGACTGGTTCTTGACTGGTCCTTGACTGGTCCTTGACTGATCCTTGGCCGATCCTTCACAGGTCTGTGGGGGTAATGTAATCCCCCGCAATGACGTCGTCAGCGAGGCTCTGCCCCCAAGCAGCCCAAGTAAAAAAACAGCTGCAATCCCTCTTTTGTCCACGGGGAGGAGCAGTGATTTGATCTTGCTGCTCTCTAAACAGTTTATAATGAGCTGTGTCGCTCATTTGTTGCATTTTTGCCAACATTTAAAAAATGATTTGATTTGAAAATGGCGTCAAATAAATGTATCAAAAAAGCCGACATGTGTAGCTAATGGTGTTATGAGGCAAAGCACAACCTCCTCAAGTCGGCTAAGTGGTGAATGTCACTAGCAGCGAGCTTTCTAAACATCCCGAGGAGCGCCGCCAGCGGTCATTTGACTGCAACGTAAGTTATTCACAGTGGGGGTTGATACAGCTGCTGCATAACTGAATATTGACAAAATCATAACGTAATATCGGCAGGTAAAAATAACATAATACTGATAATGTGTAAAGCAGGGATCACAAAAGTCCGGACCCAGCCCAACCTATATTCTGAATTAGGCCTCAAAGTGCTATTATCCTAAGTAGATAAGTAAATAAATGGTTTATACTGTGAAATGAAGTGTCCCTGGATTTTATTCATAGCGATCTAGTGATAAAACGTGATAAAACGTCATACAACTGTGTCTCAGCGGTGGGACAGCTGCCTGCCCGCTGTCTGAAGCAGGCACATGCGCAAAGGCTGGTAGGAATGACAGGAACCAGCAGCCTATCATCACACAGGGTTTGTGATCTTACAGCCAATCAGAAGCAGAGTAGGGCGGGCATTTATTACAAGTCCGTAGCCTTGTTATATACGACAGTTTGGCTGAGAAAGAGTCTCCCTGAGCGGCTCTGTGGAAGTTTAGACGTGCTAAACTGCTCGTAAATATTGATGTGTTTACTTTTCCAAACAAGTAAGCAGGTAAAACTATAGACAACAACTATATAATAAAAGTCCTAAAATACCAGGTTCAGCCGTTTAGTTTTTAATACACTATAAGCATGATAGCATGACTGGCGGTCATCAAAAGACCGCTGGCGACGCTTCCAGTGTTTAACACTAGAAAACCCAGAGATTTCTTATCCCTCTACCATGCCCAGAGTACAACCAAAAGGCTGCCCGGTTTGAAATTAACAATTCAATGGCCAACAATTAGCACCTTTACATTTGTAAACACAGCCATTACCTGCCGTTAGCTGTTCAAGCATACTCCTTGGGGGGAGGAGTGTGCTTGAAAAGAGCCTTGTGGACTGTGCTGTATAGTTTCACTCACCACAAACGGTATTTGTGCTTTTGACCATTTCTCACATTTTCATGTACCCTTTATTGAGCATTGGTCATGTGAGTTTTCATCGTCATCACACTATTGTACGCCCAGCTTGCTTTCAAGTGAGAGATTATCACGTTTCTGTTTCCACAAAGGCAAGAAGGAAAGCATAATCAAGTATTTCAAATGAGAGATAATTACATTCCTTTTGACCTGGGAACAGAAAAGCAAAATCAATTTAATGTTCCTCACTTCCTAATATGGTGCAACAAGGTTCACAGTCCTCAATGTTTTTAGTAAAAAAAAAAAAAATTAAAAAACACCTTACTAACAGGGTGGAATGGAACATAACAGAGTGGAACAGAATATAACAGGGTGGAAAATATTTGTTCCCAATTCCAAATAAAAACGCTTCAATGGCCAGATGATCAGCAATGAATAAAGATATTTCTACAGTGATCCAGATTTTTTGTTTATTGTTTTTTTTGTTTTACATTTTAGATTTTGTAAGAGATGGGTGTGTTTTAACAACAGCAGTTTTATCCGTGACTTTAATCGATAATTATTATCATTATCCAGTGTATAAAAATGTTGGTGTAAAAACGCCAAAGATAGATAAGCATGATGCTGAACTTCGTGGTCTTAGCTCCTGGTTTGGTGTGTCTTGTTCTGTTTATTATCATTCTGAAAGGTATACCAAGTTGTGGGCTGCATATATGCAGCCCACAACTTGAACAAAGGCTAAATTCCTCAACATTCGCACTTGCTCCATAAAATTACCATCTCCAAGGCTCCTCCACCACCACTTTGACTATGGATTGATAAGTAAATGAGCCGCAGTTTTGTAATTGTTGCATTGTCAAAACAGTTCTGTTAGTGTTGTCACACAAAATTCAGTAGACTAGTTGGTTCCTATGCAGTGAATTTACATGTTATTACAAAAATACACAATAATAAAATAGGCAAGTGGCAAGATTAGAATAATGTTATAAGTTCTGCGCAAAGACTCCTTTTTCATTTTCCAAAACAAAACTGACATAAACAATCTTGAAAAAAATGTGCACGTAGGCTATGAGGAAAGAATGAATGCAATGAAGTAGGGACTGGTTGAATAAACACGGTTTAACTGGACGCCTAAGCAAGCGCGTTGCAGGATGGCTCCAGATTTTATTGTCAAATGGTTCCAGGTCAACCAAGTCCGAACTGCTTAGAGCAGAGTCCTGCACGGTTCCGTTTTGCTACGCATACCTGCTCTAACCCGTTAGAATGACTCCCGAACCCGACTCGTCACCAATGTATTTATTCCATTTAAATCCGAACCAGACTGATGTTTAACCCGCGACCCGAGCCATTAACGCATCATTGCCATGCTGCACCGCTTCTTTTCCATTATTATAGCCTATTGTTGTTTTATCATTGTGTTAATCTAAAACACATAGATAGCCTATGAATGTTTATTTTAAGCTTGCTCAACATTTTTAAAACAGCTTTATATTCCTCTGACTGAACCATTTCAGAGTGAAGACTAAACCAGACCAGTGTGTTTTATTTTGCCACTGAGAGGGTATTTATAATAGGCTACTCGGAGATTGCTGTGCTTTAACAAAATGTAATCCACCTTTCCTGGCAGCAGCTGTGTTCTCCGTTCCTGGACTACAAATCCGGCGGCAGAAAACTCTGCTGCGCAAATACCAGCGTAAAATAAACTTTCATATATTTTCTCTGTGTTGTTGTAGTATATTCAGATGATAAAACAACAATATAATAAAAAAGAAGACTTGGAAGGAGGAACAGCGGTGCAGTAGGCTATGGCACACGTTAACGTTAAAAAGCACACTGCTTGTTGTAAATACTTGGTTTATGCTTTAAGAGGTAAATATTTTGGTTAACATGTTGAAGAAAATATCATTGTTTCTTTTTTCATCTCTTGCTATGCTATTGAATTTGGCAACATTAACATGGAAATTCACTGCATTAGGACCGACTAGCCTACTGAATTTCTGGTAGCATGACAACACAAACTGGACTCGTTTGACCACTCTTACCCAATGTGCAACAATCACAAAACTGGGTCACTTGTTCAGCTGCCTCATTGCGGCTCATTTACGTATCAATCCACAGTCAAAGTGGTGGTGGAGGAGCCTAAGAGATGGTAATTTTCTGGAGCAAGTGCGAATGTTGAAGAAGGCGCATGTTCAAGTTGGGGGCTGCATACAGTACCTTTTGGAATGGTAATCAGAGCGTGTCGGGGAATAGCCCACCTGGAGGGGTGACGTAATCGGGATTCCCGGCGAGCAGGAAGTCGCAGCACAGCGAGTGTTGGATGTCCCCCCGCGATTAGACACATTGAAGTGGAAGAAATTATCTCCGATCCTGCGTGGGGCTTTTATCTGTCGCCCTGTCTTCTTATGGAGGTGAAATAAATAATATGAGAATAAAATAACCCTTCCTAGCTACCTCAAACAGATTCTGTGTTGCTTGATCCAAATCTGATTTGTCTATGTTAATAATGCTAATATTAAAAGATTAATCAGTATGATAAATACATCCTATTGAGAATAGAGCTAGGGGCTGTGATCCAGTATTTGAAAGGTTTTATTAACCTACTAGCATTCATTTCTGAATAAAACAATTGGCAGCGCACAAGCATGTTACAATTTCACATTCCACGTCAAACGATGATTATGTATTAAGTTTTATGCATTTTTATGAATTGTGACTGGCCATCAGAGGTGCTTTGAGTGGCGCCTCTGCCGGTCAGTGTAAATTCAGATAAAATCTGACAGACTACGGGCGATGAGAAGTCTGTGAGAGAAGCGCCATCTTCTGGGTCTACCCTATATTACAAGGAATGGGTGGAGTTTGATTAAAACATCGACACTCCCAGGAGAAGGAGGGGGCCTCTCTGGCGGCTGGAAGTTGGAAGGCAGCTGGCTGGAACTGGAATGGAACTGGGCTGGAAGCCGGCAGGTATTCGGCTGGCTTTCAGCTTGGATGGGAACTTTTAAACCGCTACTACTGTATATGTGCAAGCCCATCATGTTTCTATCAGCCTCTTTAGCTCTCTAGGGGGCCCTCATACATCTCCTGCTGGATTTCCAGCCATCTTTGGTGTGCATGTGATTCGGACACAATACATAAAGCCTTTGTAAAAGGGAAAAGAAACAGGATGCTTCATTGATGTACTTAACACAATCTACTAATACCAAATTTAAACAATAGGTATTACAATGAACATAAAAAGCTAAAGGTGCCTCAGCCTTAATGCAAGCTTGCACACCTGTGTTCTTTCCACTCATAACAGAAGCACCATCATATGCTTGTCCTACCAAGTTCTTCCTATAATCAAGGCTATGCTTCTGAAGCATTAGAATGACTTTTTCTGTGAGCGCAGCAGCATCTAAACTCTCTGCTGCTTCAGAATTTAGGAAACTTTCCTGCACTATCCCGTCATAATAGTATCTGATGACAAAGACAACTGTTCCTTTTTGCAAAGGTCTTTTGTCTCATCAACCATAATAATGAAGGCTTCACTTTGTTTTACTTCACTTATTATTTCGGTTTGGACTATATCAGTTAAGCAATCAAGCATTTCGTTTTGTGTATGATGGCCCAAGTATGTTGAATTTTTGGTACTAGTCATCTTTTTTTAATTGCCTTTATTGTGCCCTTCAGTTTCATTGTTTCCCCTGTGTACTATGTTCTGTGTGGCTGTGAGAAGCAATGTGTCTGCTACACTTTTTATATATTCTCGGTTTTCTTTCACCAGCTTCTCATACCCTGCATTCACTGAGGCTGGCAGAGAGCACTCATTTTCAAGTGTCTTCTTGCACTCTGCCCATGTGAACATTGCATTACAATGGGGCTCAGATTTTGCATGGGTTGCAAATCCCCCATCAGTAAACATTGTTTTTTTTTTCCAATTATTAAACCCCTCTAATGTGAATACAGTATCACCTGAGCTGGGGAGACTAAAATGGCGACAGAAGGAAGAGTTTTTAGCGTGTGAGTACTCCAACCACTTATGAGTAGAGGACCACTTGTAGTTGAAGCCCCGTCTCCTATCGTTGTACAAGGTCTGAGAGTAAACCTTATGGCTGTTTTGGTCCATCTGCTTATGACTGGGATATGTTTTTTCATTATTATAAAATATAATGACAACAGTTCCAGAACTGATCTTCTAAACATCATTTCAACCATCAGGAAAACATCACTCACCTGTTGGTCCATGAACAGGTCCACTACCTGGAGGCCTGGGCTTTTACTTTATTACTTTTGTCAGATTCAAGTTATTTCTGTGACCATTGTGAGTTTTTCTTTCATTAACCGAAGGGTACCAACAATTTTGTCCACCTGTGTATTTGAGATGGACCTATTAAATTATCAGTCACCTTAATTCCAAACTGACCCAGTGGGTTTTTACCAGACACGTGAGTTCCCAGGACATATAATCCAGTATCTTTAACCTGTGGATCTTTAAGAGCTATTCTGAGGGAGAAGAAGACTTTATAATAGTTAATCTGCCATAAATTACTGGCTCATTGGTTGCATTAATTTGTTTTCCAGTCTTGTCTGTCTGAGATGGGTCATAGTAAGTACCTTGGATGAGACAAAGGTCGCTACACTTTGAGTGGTCAAAACAATCAGGGGATGATGCATGACAATGTGGGTGGTCTTCTGTATTGCTTTTGCAACTGCAGCAGCAAATTTAATGTATGGAGTTTGGCTCATTTCTACAGTATCCTGCTCGGAACTGTAATAGAGTAAAACCTGGCGGCCTCCCCCTTTTCTCTGAAAGAGGTGGCATTGTTATCGCAGTGGTCTTTCAGAGATATCCAAACAAAATGGCAATATATAGTTGGGGACGGCCAGAGTGGTAGCTTTCTACAGGGACTGTTTTAATGCAATAAACTGGGCCTCAGCCTCAGGGGTCCATCGGAGAGGAGCAGTGAGATTTCTATGGCCTTGTTCAGAAACCATTTAATGGAGAAGAGAAGTATTCTCCACATAGCAGACCACAAAATGTCTGCTGTAGCCTGTCAGTCCCAGAAATGATAGCATGTCCTTAACAGTCTCACTGTTAATTAGGCTCCATAAAGCTGTAATAATTTGCATCCCTATTTAACATACAGGAGGAAAATATATAACAAAATACCATATGCACACAACTTAGTTATTGCACAATTAACTTCCATGCATTCATTCATCCATTTTCTGCTGCTTATCCAGAGTCGGGTCGCGTGGGCAGCTGCCTAAGCAGGGAAACCCAGACTTCCTTCCCCCAGCCACATTCACCAGTTCATCCGGAAGGATCCCAAGGCGTTCCCAGGCCAGCAGTCCGTTCAGCGTGTCCTGGATCTTCCTCAGGGCCTCTTTTTGGTGGGACATGCCCGGAACACCTCACCAGGGAGGAGTCCAGGAAGCATCCTAACCAGATGCCCGAGCCACCTCATCTCGCTAATCTCGATGTGGAGGAGTAGCGACTCTACTCTGAGCCCCTCCCGGATCACTGAGCTTCTCAGCCTATCTCTAAGGGAGAGCCCGGCCACCCGGCGGAGAAAACTCATTTTGGTTGCTTGTATTCGAGATCTTGTTCTAGGTGAGGGTAGGAATGTAAATTTACCGGTAAGTCCAGAGCTTTGCCTTTTGGCTCAGCTCCGTCTTAACCACGACAGACTGATGCAGAGTCCGCATCACTGCAGATGCCACACCGATCCGCCTTTCGATCTCCCGCTCCATCCTTCCCTCACTCCTGAACAAGACCCCGAGATACGTGAACTCCTCCACGTGGGGCAGGACCCTATTGCAGACACTTTTGCGGCTGAGGACCATGGTCTCGAACTTGGAGGTGCTGATTCTCATCCCAGCCGAATGCCTTCTCCAAGTCCACAAAGTACATGTAGATTGGTTGGACAAACTCCCATGCCCCCTCAAAGACCCTGAAGAGGCCGTAGAGCTGGTCTACTGTTCAACGACCGGGACGAAAACCACACTGCTCCTCCTCAATCCTAGGTTCGACTATCCAATGCTGCAGATGCTGCAGAGGTGTGTCAGCCAAGACAGCCCTACAGCATCTAGAGCCCTAAGGAACTCTGGGCAGACCTCATCCACCCCTGGGGCCTTGCCAACGAGGAGCTTTTTAACCACCTCAGCGACCTCAGCCCCAGAGATAGCAGAGCCTGCACCAGCTACCCCAGACTCTGCTTCCTCATTGGAAGACGTGTTGATGGGATTGAGAATGTCTTCGAAGTATTCCCTCCACCGCCTCACAACGTCCCGAGTCGAGGTCAGCAGCCCCCCATGCCCGCTGTACACAGTGTTGATGGAGCACTGCTTTCCCCCCCTGAGCCACCGGATGGTAGAGCAGAATCTCCTCTAAGCCATCCGGAAGTCATTCTCCATGGCCTCTCTAAACTCCTAAACTCCTCCCTGCCATTATTTTTGCCTTAGCGACCACCAAAGTTGCGCTCTGCTTAGCCCGCCGATAGCCATCAGCTGCCTCTGGAGTCCCACAGGCCAAAAAGGCCCAATAGGACTCCTTCTTCAGCTTGACAGCATCCCTTACTGCCGGTGTCCATCAACGAGTTCGGGGGTTACCGCCACAACAGGCACCAACGACCTTATGGCCACAGCTGTGGCTGGCCGCCTCGACAATAGAGGCACGGAACACAGCCCATTCGGACTCAATGTCCCCTGCCTCACCTGGGACATGATTGAAGCTCTGCCGGAGATGGGAGTTGAAACTCTTTCTGATAGGGGACTACTCCAGATATTCCCAGGCCTGACCGGCATCCTCCCCCACCATCTGAGCCAACTCACCACTAGGTGGTGATCAGTTCACAGCTCCGCCCCTCTCTTCACCTGAGTGTCCAGGACATGCGGCCGCAAGTCTGACGATATGACTACAAAGTCGATCATCAAACTGCTGCTTAGAGTGTCCTGGTGCCAAGTGCACATGTGGACATTCTTATACCTGAACAAGGTGTTCGTTATGGACAGTCCATGATGAGCACAGAAGTCCAACAACAAAACACCACTCAGATTTAGATTAGGGGGGCCGTTCCTCCCAATCACGCCCCTCCAGGTCTCGTTATCATTGCCAACGTGAGCATTGAAGTCCCCCAGCAGAACCAGGGAGTACCTGGAAGGAGTGCTCTCCAACACCCCCTCCAAGGACTCCAAAAAGGGTGGGTACTCTGAACTGCTATTCAGTGCATAAGCACAAACAACAGTCAGGACCCGTCCCCCCACCCAAAGGCAGAGGGAGGCTACCCTTTCGTCCACTGGGGTAAACCCCAACGTACAGGCACCAAGTTGGGGGGCAGTGAGCATGCCCACACCTGCTCAGTGCCTCTCACCCGGAGCAACTCCAGAATGGAAGAGGGTCCAGCCCCTCTCAAGGACAGTGGTTCCAGAGCCCAAGCAGTACGTCGAGGTGAGTCCAACTATATCTAGCCAGAACCGCTCAACCTCACGCACCAGCTTAGGCTCCTTCCCCGCTAGAGAGGTGACATTCCACTTCCCTTGAGCTAGCTTTTGCAGCCGAGGATCAGACCACCAGGGTCCAAGCCTCTGCTGTGCCCCAGCTCACAATGCACCCAACCCCTATGGCCCCTCCTGCAGGTGGTGAGCCCACGGGAGGGGCCCGACTGGGGCCCCTGGGCAAAGGCCCAGCCACCAAGCGCTCGCCTCCATGCCCCACCTCCAGGCCTGGCTCCACAGGGGGGCCCCTGTGACCCACGTCTGGGCAAGGGAAACCTTGGTCCTTGCTTTCTCATCATCATAGGGGTGATTCGACCTGCACGTTGTCTGGTCCCTCCCGTAGACACCTGTTTGCCATGGGTGACCTTACCAGGGGCATGAGCCCCCGACAACATAGCCGCTAGAATCATCAGGACGCACAAACTCCACTACGATAAGGTGGCGGCTCAGGGAGGAGCCTAAAAAAAAAAAAAAAAAAAGATAACAGTCATTTGGGTCGGAGTTGAGATATGTTCAAGTGGAACGCTTCGTCTAATTAATGTGGCCACACCTCTTGCCTTAGAGGAAAAGGTTGAGTTGAAAACTTGTGGTATCCATTTACAATTCAACCTCCATTGCTCTGTGTGTCTGATGTGTGTTTCTTGTATAACAATTATATCCCCAGATAATGACTTTAAATGGGAAAAGACCTTGCCTCTTTTGTAATTACTCCGTAAACCTCTGATGTTCCAGCTAATCAAGGTTAGACCGCCACCGTGTGGCGGGGCAAGAGAACAAGGTGTAACACAGAAACAAACATCTATTGAGAAACGGCTGGGCGCTGCAGGAAACTGTTGAACAATGTGGATAGTCCAAATCAGCTAACAGCTCCCCACATCCTGTGTATGAAGAAACACTGAACACTTTTAACAGATACTGATTATTCAACTTAAGTAAGAGTCCCAACAGCAGCAGAATTCGCTCGGGAGCAACAGAGGGTTTAATAAATTTGTCTATAAAAGTTTCTGCATCCAAGGCGTTCTGGAAAATCTTCTGCTCCTTGCCATGGATGAAGGTCAGTCTGAGACTGTGCTTGATTCCGGCATCCTGCAGTTTCTTTTTGGCTCCGTCAAAGGCGCAGCACTGTTGAATCTGGTGTTCATGTCTAGTTTACAGATGGCTGCTAGAATACTGGCCAGTGTGGGCCAGTGTGGGCTGAGGGTCAGACAACTCTTGGGCGCTAGCATTGATGTCGGGAAAGCTAGCTTGATGGGACAGGATGCTAGTATCGTCTCTGTCGTCTTTTCCCACAGCGGAAGTTGTGTCAACTTTCTTCATGTTCAGCCTCGGCTGTATATGTTTCTCCTTCACTTTGTTTCTGCTGGAGATGCTCATGATAGTATAAGTGATAGTTTTAGTGAATTTACAGTGAGGATGTGGAGGAGTCACGTGCAGGCACGTCTACTCCATGCCTTAGGGGGCCAGCACCCCCTAAGAAAAATATTTTTGAGTGGAGGGTGACTTTGTGATTGTAGGAATTGATCATTGTAAATCTGAATTCCAAAGTGTCTCATCATATAGTAACAAAACTCTTAGTCCCACTGGGCAAAAACAGTACTGCACTGGCCTCCGAAGATTAGACACAGATTCCAGGTGTCATTCTTTAATGTAGATCTACTATGACTACATCTTAAATACTAATTTGTCATACTTTTCCTTTAGATTCTGGCAGATATCTGTAGCTTGTCAAGCAAAAGCAAATACAGAATTCTTCAAAGAACTTGACAAATACACTCCTCGCTTCGAGATTTTCAAGACCAAGGGGTACATGTTGGCCAGAAACTTAAGGTGTATCTGCAACAAGTCACACCAGAGGTAAGTTTCTCAGACACAAAGTCATTTTTATCTTGTGGGGAACAAAAAATGCAATCCCATTGTGTATGCAGAACTATTAATTGAGTGTCCTGCACCACAGGAGTGATGCATGTTTGACCTGATTTTTCAGAGTACAGATGTTACTGTGAAGTGAACAGCCGTCCTCCGTGGTCTTCCTGCCGTCCTTGGAGATGACAACACAGACTTCTTCAGTACATGCTTTGTAAGTCGTCTTTATTGCGGTTTTTATTCCACACCAGAGGATGTCTACTCTGTTTAATTCTGCTTCTGTTACTTTAATAGCTTTAGTTATTTTTAGTTACTTTTCTTCCACTCAGCCTGAATCAATGCTACTGTACTTCCTTCTTGATGCCCTGATGACTTATCCCCATGAATGAAACAATCTGTTAATTATTTATGCATGTGCAGTATAGATTACTTTCAGTGGCTGTCTTGTGTTTTCTGTCTGACATCTGATATATAATTGTGGCCTTACTGCTGCTGTTGTTGGGACTGCAATGACCCAGACATGTCTCACACCCCCACTGGGATCCTGACCATTGCTCCTGAGGACAGACAGCCATCCCCTGACTCACTGCACCTTCAGTCTTCAGGTACTGTGATCATTGTGGAAGGAAGAATTGTGATGGATGACCTTGGACATGCCATGTGCTTGCTTTTTGGACTTATTAACCCTGAATTTGGAGTACCTCAACAACTGAAGTACACTTTTGACTTCATTTAAAGGGTGCTTCTCTCACTTTGACATAAATCCCAAAAATCCAGTCCCTTACACGTCTTCTGATGCAGCGAATGAACGTAATCCCTACGGGACATCTTGTGTCACATTGATAACTTTACCCTTATTGGACAAGTTATATTTTTTGTTTGATCCCTGTTGTGGGATGGAGCTTTTCAGACCACTAAATGGTTTTATGTTCATGATGAGAAACATTAACACCAACTTCCTTTTAGGTTTTTGTTTTTCATTTTGTGTTAATGCTGACCTGATTGTGGTGATATTGATTACCAGCATCAGGTTCTTTAGCCAGTTCTCTGATTTAATATCTGTTATATGTTGAATGTCTATGTCTAATGCAGTTCTAAACTCATCCACTAAGGATTTTAACCAGAAAGCTCTGCACACGTTTTACCGGGAGCTGTCCCAAACAGAGGGACTCCTCCTGGGCATTCATGTGAAATTGTGATTTTATTCTTCAATCATGGAAACAGAGTTGAACTGTATCTGCTGTCTACTTTGTTGATGTTGAGATGAATGTTACGCCCTGCAAAGGAATACTGAGTTTATCTATAGTTGGGGTTAACAGAGATTGTAGTGTTTTCAACAAAGATGTTGGTGACACCGAGTTAAACCCCAGATGAAGACCCTGGAGCTTGGTTGAAGCGGGTTTAATTGTCTTCATGAACAGTGTGGTGAAAACTGTAATAACGGAAAATAAATCAATCTTAATAAACGCAGTCATCACATACAAAAACAAAGTGCATCTAGTGCATCAAATGCATATTTTAGCGAAATAAGCATTG
This sequence comes from Melanotaenia boesemani, assembly GCF_017639745.1. Taxonomy (NCBI): domain Eukaryota; kingdom Metazoa; phylum Chordata; class Actinopteri; order Atheriniformes; family Melanotaeniidae; genus Melanotaenia; species Melanotaenia boesemani. The sequence goes on along the minus strand of NC_055695.1, from coordinate 34,765,594 downwards.
ATATCCAGTCTCATCTGTATTAACCGTAATATAATGAACTTACGGCATTCCTGCCTGATAATTCAGCACAGATGGCATCTGATAACATTCTTATGGTCTTCCTTGCACATGGGATCTTGCTTACAAGTGGAAACCGGGAGACCGGAGGTACGCAACCGAAAACCGGAAGTACATTTTATCGACAATATTTTTTAATAAAAACGTAAAGAAACCATGAATTGTTTATCGAAATAATTTGTAACCACCTTTAATATTATTGAAACCTATCAACCTTTTAAACACCAACTTATTTATTTAAAGAAAAGCCTCAAAGGCAACACATAGATATTGAAGCAGGGTTTTAATGACAGTAATGTTTTAGGGACTGGATATTAGACTGAAGGCCACACAAGGAAATATCAGGTTACTTTTTTCTGAAAAAGTGTGGAAAAGTTTTAAATTACATACAAAGTATGTTGCAATATTCAAATACATAAATCTATTTATCTATTTATGTCTTAATATTACAAGTTATTTCTTACATCCATCCATTATCTTGACCGCTTATTCCATTACGGGTCAGGGGTGAGCTGGAACCTATCCAAGCATTTTAGCAGGTGAGAGGCAGGCTGGACAGGTCACCAGTCTGTCGCAGGGCCAACACAGATAGACAAACAACCATTCACACACACACTCTATCCTAGGGAGAATTTAGAATAACCAGTTAACCTAACAGGCATGTCTTTGGATGGTGGGAGAACCCGGAGGAAACCCACGCATACACGGGGAGAACATGCAAACTCCACACAGAAAGACCACCGCCCTCAAGGTTCAAACCTTCCCCAGCCAAGATTCAAACCGGCGACCTTCTTGCTGTGAGGCTGCGGTGCTAACCACCACACCACCGTGCAGCCAACATGTATGTAGTATTTATGTAGTATATATATATATATATATATATATATATATATAAATAAATAAATATATATATATATATAAATAAATAAATAAATAAATAAATAAATAAATAAATAAATATATATATATATATATATATATATATATATATATATATATATATATATATATATATATGCATTAATTTATTTAATTGGGATCATGAGGACACTTTTATTTTGGAGTAATTTTTGGGAGCAACATATAGTGCAGCACCACATTGTGCTGCGCCTATTTCGTGCTTCTGTTTAATTTCGGATCCTTATATTCAAATTAAGAGGCGGGGCACATGGGCAGAGTTTGTTGAGTGACGCTGGTGTGGTCAAAGTAGAGTGCCTGTAGAGAGAGAGTGGAGCCATCTCCGTTCACTGCAATGGTTCAGTTTTTTCACAGCAATGGCGGCGTATGGAGCCCCTCAAAAGTTCCCGGACAATGGAGCAGATTGTCGGAGCTACACTTCTTCAAGGTAAGATGTTTTAATAGTCATATTTCCATATCAGTTGTGCATCGAAATCAACTTGACAGGAGTAATTAAATATGTTGACGGATTGTCACCGTCTAGATTAATATATTTAGAGATTATAAACCGATAAAAGTTTATGCTAGCACACTGATAGCAACAGATGCCACAGGCTGATGAATGTAAATTCTGTTCGTCAATATAAATTGATCCAACACCGTTGATAGCGAGGTTAATGTGTAGGGAGAGCGATTGTAGTTACATTTTTATTTAATTTTAATGTATTTATAAGGCTGTGGAATTATGGACAAAGATATGAAGATGAATACACAGTATTAGATAGCACAATACTCTTAGTATATATGTTTACAATCTTTGCAACTATAAAACCTGTTAAATGTAACAAACATGTTAACCTTAAGAACTTAACAAAATATACAAATACAAAATAAGTGGCTGATTGTACTTGAATGCATTTGCTGCACTAGACAGCACTCAGCACTCTCCCAGTGTGCAGGATGAGAGCAGCAGAGAGATGCTTAAGGGAAGTATATCACTCTTCCCTCGTGCAGCATTGTCCTGAAGAACTTTCAGCAGTTCTGGGGTTGCCTGACGTTAACTGGGATACTGTTCTTCTAAACCTTCCTGGTTTGGCCACTTTTAAGTGTTGTTTCCTGTCTTTTTTTCTACATTCTGCAACCTCAACCATATAAATCTCCCTGTGATGTGTTCTCTGTGTTTAATTTAAAAATATTAAACTTCCCAATGATATGGTCTTTGAAAATGTGTAAATGCTTTGTTTTAATATGATTACTACACATATTTTTTTTGTTTTTACAGTCCCTGATGGTGGTCAAATGTATCCTGCTGACTTTGGCCATCCATATTTTCCTTCTGTCCCTGTCTTTGGGGAAGCCATACATACGCACGCCTTTCTCTGAGCGATTGGAGCATCCCCATGCAGCACAGCATACCATGGTGAAGACTGTATTCAAGGATAGCAGAGAAAGGAAATGGCTAGACATGCTGATCTAGTCGAGTTTTATTGTAAAGGAATTCTTTTAGGTATTAAATGCATTTGGAAAACAAAGGGTGTTTGTCTGATTTATTATGTATATGTAGGGAGTAAGTCTTGGGATAGTTAACAAATAGTGATAGAAAGCCATGTATTTTCCATGAATTGAAATCAAAATTTTATTTATTTGCCATGGATTTTCTGTAAGAACACATTATATTGTGAGTCCAGACTTGTGTAGTTATTAGTCTGCCTCAGTCAAAATAAGTCTTAAGACTTAAAAGCAATTCACACAAGTAGATACTAATAAGTAAGAATAGATAACCCATTTATTTGAAATGAATTGGGATCTAAATTTTATTTATTGGATATAGATTTCCTGTAAGAACAGTTATCATTATGCTGTGAGCCTAGATTTATTGTGTAGTCACTTGGTAAATCATTGTCGTCACCTGTTGGTATGCCTCAGTCTGAAAGATAAAGTTAAAAAAACAGAAAATATTACGATTTACATTGATGTTGATGTCAAACAGGTTTAGTAAACTTAACATGATTCATATCAATGAACACAACTATAAAAATATTGCAAAGCAAAGCCTTCATTTATCATTATTTACCGATTATCGTAGTTTTCTTATTATTTTGTATTGGCCGCCAAGCACTTCCTGAACTTTTGAGGCTACATGGACCACGTGATCGGCAAGCGTTTTGAGCTTCCGGTGGCGCCACTCTCTCTAGAGGCACTCTGCTCTGCCCCTACTACATTCAGCCCACGTCTAGAAGCCCCGCCCCTTAATTTGAATATAAGGATCCGAAATAAAACAGAAGCACGAAATAGGCGCAGCACAATGTGGTGCTGCACTATATGTTGCTCCCAAAAATTACTCCAAAATAAAAGTGTCCTCATGATCCCAATTAAATAAATTAATGCATATATATATATATATATATATATATATATATATATATTCAATAATTTAGTTATTTTTCTATTTATTTAATTTTGAATAAAACGGCTTTCCATAAGGGACTACACACTGCACCATCAAAGATCACAGCTATTGTGGATGCACCACTGCCCCAAAATGTGAGTCAACTGAAATCCATATTGGAGCTTAGTGTGGCTTCTTCGAAAGTCTAGAACAGTCTCCTTGTTCTTGTCCACATTTAAAAGGAGGTTGTTACTGCTGCATCACATGGACAGCTGGCTGACCTCCATCCTGTAGTTTGTCTCATTGATGTTTGAGATGAGACCACCACAGTTACATCTCTCTGTGGTGATGGAGCTTGAGGTGTTATTGCTGACCCGTACTGCTTGTAGCCTCTCACTCAGGAAGTCCAGCAACCAGCTGCACAGTGAGGTGTTGAGTCCTAGCTGGTCCAGTTTGGTGATGAGCTGTTGTAGGATGCTGAACTGAAGTCTATGAACATCATTCGTACATATGACTCCTTAATGTCCAGGTGGGTGAGAGCAGGGTGGAAAGCAGCACAGATAGCACTCTCAGTTGATCCGTTAGCTCAGTAAGCTAACTAGAATGGGTCCAGGGTGGATCTGATGTGAAACATGACTAGCCATTCAAAGTGGTTCTTGATGATGGGGTGAGGGCGACAGGGCGGTGGTCATTAAAGAAGGTTGGAGCAGGCTTCTTTGGCACAGGTATGATGGTGGTGATTTTGAAGCATGCTGGAACAGCAGCCTGGCTTAGAGAAGTGTTGAAGATGTCTGTGAAGGCGTCTTTGAGGTCTTCTTAATGGTTCAAAACTTTTCAAGTGTGTTTGGGAAATGAGCTGCAAACACAATGCCAGGCACAGATGTCAAGTGAAGGAAAACAACTTTACCCAAACTACAATCCAAGGAAACTACTGTACTGGCAGAGGTTTCCAAAATGGGAACAACATGACTGCATGTAGCATCGGTTACACTATCTTGCAGCAAAGAAAAACCTGCACCTTTGAATTTGTGAACAAGGGCCCATTTGGCACATGATTGTCCTGAGCTAAAGAAGAAATCAATCTGTCTATACTTTATTTGTCCTTAACTAAAAAAAAAAAAAAAACAACTAAATTTGTTTTTTTCTATTGCCTTTCCCAGTGTTTTGATATAAGATAATTTCTCCTAAACTGTGCCCTGTGAAAGATCTTAACTCTTTTACAATTGATGCAGTAACCAGCTAGTCTTTCCAATGTAGACAGTCGAACTGTGTCCAGGTAAAGTTCACTAGATGCCCCATATAATTTAGTCTTAGATAAATAATTGTTTTCCTGACAGAAACTATCATCTTTAGTCATCCGTGTGTAAAGTTCAGCTATGGCATTTCCTGGCTTTATGGTTTGTGAAATAACAGGAGTAGACTGCATCATATATATCTTCAATTTTGTTAGGATCTGTCTTCTTCCTGCTCAATCTAAAGTTTAGCTTCTCTTGAAAACCTGGCTTGAGAAACAATGGCTTTATTTGAGCCTCAATTGGAACCTCTATGAAGGATGAAGATCTTTTTTCTGACACACTAGTCCCACAAGACAGGCATCCTAATTGTTCACCTTCTGTTGGCCCAAAAAAAGATTACTGCAATATTTATGCAATACAATACGAGGGGATGATGCAGAGTGGGAGAAAAAAAGGAAAAGCAACTTGAACATTTTAAGCAAATCAGTAAGGGCCTTATCAGTTACTTTACGGCAGTTTATGTAAGCCATGATGATCAAAAGGCTGCCTCCCTCGGGGGGGTCAGTCACCCTGGGCACGCCAATTAGGATGTGTCCGTAGGGACAAAGGGAGGGGTGGGGAGGACGGGGGTGGAGTCTACTCTCTTCTCTCTCTCGCTCTACCCCCTTCCACCGGGGGCTGCTTTGGAGTGGTTTGGGGCACTGGGCCTTGGGCCCAACCAGGACATGGGTGTGCAAGTTCTCAGATGTTTGCACCTGTCCATAGGATACATACCCGTAACATACATATGGCCTCACTGAAATAGTCCAGATATGATTACCAGCTAACACAACACACTCATTTGCTAATAAACATAAAAAAACATGAAATAATCACTTAAACAGCGTAAAAGCAACTTTTTATGTTTACAAACACTTACCAATAGCGTGACTGCGGCGTACCCATGCTGGCGCGGCTAACTCTTGAGGCTAACTCACGAGGCATATGCTAACACAATTACTGAACAGAGCTGAACATCTTCACTTCCTCACAAAACACTTTGTAATTTCGGCACTCAAAACCACTAGCAGCATGAGAAAACAAGCTAACAAGTGTAATGGTTATGTTTAGTGTTACACACATGTTACATACCTGGTAAAGAAGAAATAAATGATCACAGGAGAGACTCAATGATGTTTCTTGGTGAAGGAATTTACTGGAATGGAGAAATCCTGTCAAATCCTTTTGTGAGCATGCGCAGAAGAACAATCGATCCCAGAGTAACGGATCAATGCTGCACTGTAGAGCACTGAAAACACGACCTAAACAGTCTATTAGATAGTCTGAAATAGCATAAAAAGTTACTTTAACAATTACTCTAACAACATACATTCAAATCTTCATAGGGAGATAGGTTTTACTGGTTTTAGTGTTTCACACATTTTAAACTCAGTTATTATCATAAGTTCAATTAATTATTTTCTCATCTCTCCAAAACATGTATAGAGAGCATCTCACCTCTGTAGTGAGACAGCATATTTTCAAAACACACACACACACACACACACACACACACACACACACACACACACACACACACACACACACACACACACACATAAACTGAGATTGTTTCACTATTATATATATATTATATTTTATTTTCATTTCAGTATAATAATGACTTAATGTTAAGAGTCAGCATTCAGTAGATTTCTGTTAAAAGATGAAGGCTGCAGGAGTGAGTGGTTATCTTTAGAAGGGCTGAGTAGCAGACAAAACAAGAAATACCAGTCATGCTGACACACTCACACCTGTGAGAAGCGACCTTGGGACCAAGATTATAATAGTTTTGGATTTTTTATTAGTTTTAATTTTTATTTCATTTTGACTTTTTATTTTCAAATTCAGTTAGTTTTAATTAGTTTCTAGAGCAAATTTTCTAGTTTTTATTAGTTTTTGTTTTTTAAAAATGCTTAGTTTTAGTTTAGTTTTTATTAGTTTTAGTGTTAGTTTTAGTTTTTGGTTTGTTTTTTATAAATTAGGGTATGTAGCGACTATCTGGGGTGTGTTCCCATTTATTGAATGAATGAATGAGGATCTGAAGTCCAGGATGGCGGTCTACAGCAACAGGATGGATGGATGGCCCCGAGGTTATGACAGGTGTGGAGGTATAGTAGAGGCCATGTGTAAAAGCATTGAGAAGTGGAAAAATGTTAAGGAGCGGAGAAGTGATGGAAGTGGTCAAAACCGTGCGACCTCCCGTCACCCGAGAACCCCATGGTCACCTACACGCCTATATGCACTTTTCTCCCAAACAAACAAACACCACCACAATAAACCTGAAGCAAACAACAGAAATAATGGCTCCTACAGGGTATTTGTCAGGTGCAAAATTCAAAACAATCAGAATAAGCACTGTATAATAAAAACTTGAACTTAACAATTTTTAAAAACTGAATCAGGAGGAAACATGAACAGCATCGACAATTTAAACACAACAGCCCAGAAGATAGCAGCCTCAAGTTAAAAAAAATGTGTGCAATGCTGCTTCTGAGATCGTGTGCTATGTAAAAATCATCAAAACCAACATACTAAAGACACACATCAACATAACATGAATCCAGTTCACAGTCCTTGGCAGCCAGGAGTCTAAAGGAGCTCAATCTGACTCATCATGAACCTCAACAACCCAACAAACTCTAGACCAGAGCTTTAATTCATTCATTGAAACAATAAATAATTAACTACATAAAGAATTGCACTACAGGTGCAGCAGCTTTAGTACAAATCACTGCAGCTGATTAACAGAACAGAACCTCACATGTTATACTGGACATGATAAAGCTGTGGATATTTTACACACTGAAAGTGAACGTGTCTGGTAGAACATAGAGCCAGCAGCTGGTTAACATACTGATGGATCTCAACTGGATGCTGATGTGCTTTTCTTTTCTTTTCACAATTAAAAGTTTAGTTTCCCAGTAAGACCAGTAGAAACTCCTCCATGATCCATCTCCAGTAGGCTGGATTACTGTAATGGTCTTTAACAGGACTTCCCAGTAAGACCAGTAAACATCTGCAGCTCATCCAAAACGCTGCTGCTAGAGTTTTAACCAGGACTAAGAGATCTGAACACATCACACCAGTTTAACATCTTTACACTGGTTTCCAGTTTATACTGGTTTCCAGTTTAAACTGGCTTCCAGTCAGTCACAGAATAGATTTTAAAACCCTTCTGATGGTTTACATCCCAGAACAGTTTAGGCCCAGATCACATCTGTGATACATTCAGAGAATATAAACTTGGCAGATCTCTTAGATCCAAAGACTCTGGTCAACTAGTCCAGACCAGAGTCCAGACCAGAGTCCAGGACAGAGTCCAGACCAGAGTCCAGACTAAACATGGAGAAGCAGCATTTAGCTGTTATGCTGCAAACAAGTGGAACAAACTGCCAGCAGAGATTAAACTTTCCCCAAATGTAGACATTTTTAAATCCAGGTTAAAACATTTCTTTTCTCATTTTTCTATGCATGAAATCTGCACGGTAACTTTTTTAACTTATCTTGCATTTAATCATTTTATTGTAATTTAAGATTTTATTGTGATTCTTGCTATGTGTTGCTGCCTTTTATTATTTCTTAATATCTGTAATGTTTTTTTATTTTATGTAAAACACTTTGAATTGTCCTGTACATGAAATGTGCTGTACAAATAAACTACCTTGTCTTCTATGCTTAACGTACATAACCTGCTGTCCAACATTGTAAACAAAAACTGTGTGTGATGTGTGTGTAGGTCTGTTTGTGTGTATGTGTGTATGCGATTGTGTGTGTGTAACTGAAAGTGTGTCTGTGACTCATGTTCCTCCCCATGCTGCTCGGCCTGGCTGAAGCTTCTCTCTCCGGGTAGGGGGACAGAAAGGCTACCTGGTCCAGGTGCTCCTGGTTAACCTTCTTGTGCAGCTTTTCAAATGGACTTTCAGATTCGTGGTTTTTCCTTCCACATATTTTACCACCTGCTTCTTCTACAAGGCACTTTTATCTTTGACATGGTCATAATGAAAGAAATCCCAAAAAGGTCTCTCCTCGCTTTCTCCCGACTTTCTTCGTAGCATCACGCTAGCCAGCTGCTGACATGTGATGTCACGGACCTTCAGGTGTCGTACGATGCAGACACCTGGCGTAAATCCGGCAGAACAAAGTAAACAGATTTCATATCAACCCTGAGGGCTTATGTATAAAATAAATTTATAAAAAACAAAAACGAAGGACATTTTTGCTATAATTTTAGTTTGTTTTGTAAACACACAATACAGTTTCAGTTAGTTTTTTTTTTTAAACTCTCGTTTTTATTTTTATTTCAGTTAACGAGAATGTTTTTTTAATTCTAGTTTTCATTTTTTCGTTAGTTTTTGTTAATGATAATAACCTTGCTTGGGACAGCTGCTTACACTCTAGTCGTGGGTGGTACATAGATGGCTGCCGGCAGGTGGCTCTGGCACTGATCCAAACTGCTACCGACCCATCTCAATACTTCCGTGTTTAGCCAAGCTAGTGCTCAAACAACTAAACTTGCTTCCAAAAACAGAAACAGAAACACACAAAGAACCCACAGCCACCAGTCACTCCTGGCCATTTTCCAACCCCCATAGCAATGAGGTCACAGTCCTCCACCTACACTAAGTGATGGAACTAAACACAGGGGACCAGAGGGAATGAGATTCAGCTAAATAGTTCTTTGAGGAGGCAGACATTGTCTCACTACTGATGTGGTCAACTAAGAGATTCCTAAACTGCTGCATACACAGATTATTTTTGGTGTTCCAGTTCACAAGGATAGTTTTCTTTGCGATGCATAATGCTGTGTCTCCATCAACGGACTCGGGGGAATCAGGGAGATTCCAACAATTTGGAGATAAGGGATGGAGATAAGCCTATTTATTTCAATTTGGATCAAACAGAAAGCGGGGACCGATGCGTTGACTTTCCTGGCCGGCTACCACCATAATGGTTGGAATCTCCCTGGGAAATCCGGATGCCATGAATGTGAGGACCGCAGCCTCACAGCTAGAAGGTCGCTGGTTCGAGCCTTGGCTGGGCAGAGGTTCAAACCTGGGGGACAGTGGCCTTTCTGTGTAGAGTTTGCATGTTCTCCCCGTGTATGCGTGGGTTCTCTCCAGGTTCTCCGGCTTCCTCCCACCGTCCAAAGACATGCATGTTAGGTTAATTGGTTATTCTAAATTCTCCCTAGGAGAGAATTTGTGTGTGTTTGTCCATATCTATGTTGGCCATGCAACTGGTGACCTGCCTAGGGTGTACCCTGCCTCTCACCTGTTAAAATGCTGGGATAGGCTCCAGTTTACCCACGACCCATAATGGACTAAGCGGTCAAGAAAATTATATACATACATACATACATACATATATGTATAGATAAACAGATACATACACATACATATATAGCAGGTTGCAGTTACTTTAATAAAGAATAGATGTTCTGCCTCAGTAGACATACATATATTAGATAGGTGTAGCTACGTATCATTGCTAGGTAGTCACACCACTGAATGTGACATTTGTATCTCTATTTTCACAACGCAGTGATGTTACTGTAGTTGAAAGAATCCTACCTCGCGTGTGTCAACAGAGCCCGGTATTTAGGAAAACAGAAACAATTTACACTATTACTTACTTGTATTCACTATTCTTTAGATGCTGTGCTGTTTCTTCTATGTCAAGTCAGGTTTGCCCTCCTAATGACCATGCATGCAATGATGATCATGTTTTTCAAGAATGGACAAATCCATGGAGATCTGTGCCAAAGAATGTTGTTACAGCAGAGACAGGTCTTGAACACAGTTCATTTTCTTCGGATGTGTCCTTCTGAATATGGTTGTCCGCATTCCAGGCTAGCTTCAGAACCCACCAGAGTTAAAACAACACCAACAGCCATGCCTGTATTTTGTGCAGCCTACGGTTGCAATAACCGGTCCAATATAATATAATATAATACTTACCTTTTATAACCTACCTCTAAAAAAATTTGTGCTGATCAACGATTAAAAATTTTAATTGCGATTAATCACATTGTTACGCGCAAAATGTCTCTTTTCTTTAAAAGAAGGCCTACAGCTATATAAAGAAAATACAGTAAATTTTGGTTGACAAACATCAGGGGTGTTCAACCTGCGGCTCTGGAGCTGCAAGTGTCTCTCTGGACCTTCCACAATGCCTCTAAATACGTGGCTAAAATATTTTTTAAATCTTTCTCACAGGTCTTTCATGTCATTACGTTGGAAAGCAGGAACTTTTTTTTTCTTTTACTTTACATCATTTTCCACAAATATCTACATCCCTTAGAAGAAAGTCTGTTCATTCTCTTTTTATAAGGTTTGTGTTTTTCTTTATTTTAAAACCTAAAAACGGAAATAAAAATGCACAAATACAATACAAATATCCTATAGTGACTCTTCATTAAAATATATATTAAGTTGTCTTTTTGAAAAGTCTGGTAACATCTGCGTCTCTAAAGGAGTTTTATTTAGCTGGCTGAGGGAAAAATGTCTCTTTGGATTGGAAAGGCTGCAGACCTGCACTAAACACATAAACAGGTTTAACAGCAGTTTTCTCTTTAAACAGCAACAGTTAAAATATTTCTTCATATATAAAATCACATATTCATGAGAAAGAAGGATGAAATGTTCAGGATTTACTAACTAAAAGGTAAAAAGTCAGCAGGATGAATTTAAAGCTGTGAAGCTGCTTCCTTCTAAACACAGAAGGAACAATATGTGATGAATATCAGCATCAGGTGAACAGACAGAAAGCAGGATGAGAATCTCACAGCTTCTAGATGGTGAGGAGAGAGAAATATTCACAATATGCACAATAACTTCCATCCATGCACCTTCACTGCTTCATTATCCAGGTTTCTGGATATAAATTCTCTAAGCTTTCATTCTTAGCTTGACTGTTTAGCTTCACCTCTGCACCTGCAGCCTCCGCTACCGGGAGTTAAGGGTTAACATCTGGTTTCTGGGTGTAGCGTCAGGTCTGTAGATGTAACTATAAACATTTGTGGTATCCGCAGTGTGGTGTTTAGTAGCACTTCCAGCTTTATTCTTCTTCTTCTTCTCTCTTTTTTACACTGTTCTCTAGTGCCCTCTCTTGGCACTTAACTGCATATTAGAACACAACATTTCCCCTTTCCTTAAAGGAATTATTTCTGCCAGAAAAGCAATTGGACATTTTTGGGAACAGTTCTTCTGTAACTGACAACCTGAAAGTATTAGCATTGTGAACAGCAAATCCACATGTATGACAACTGAAATCCCACAGCAATTTCTTTCCATGCATTTCAAATGAAAGTTAGCTGAAATAACCCAGTAGTATCAACAGTAGTAATGTGATATAACCTTGTAGAACTTGTACTTACGTTTGTCATTGTAATCTGGACGTACTGTAATCAAGACACAAAATCAGACCATTTCTTTTGTAATGGTATCAATGTTTTGACATATATGTCCTGTACTTTCTTATCTTACAAAATCTGTTAGCCATTGAGGCAAGTTTCTTGTTCTCTGGCTTCGCCTAGGACCTGGTTCAGGTGCATTAGATTGTATGGTTTCTGGCATCATGAATCCATCATAAACAGTGTCCTGGTCCTCAACAGTGTCTGTCAAAGTCTTTTTTGGAAAGACTGTTAACTTGGATGCATTCCATTTCTTACCATCACTTAACAGGTAAGTGTGTGATCCCACCTTCTTGATCACAGTCAGTGGTTCTGTGAACCTGGATAATCCCTTTGGAACGTGGTCAGGTCTCCGGACACGCACAGTGTCATTCACTTGAAACTTGGGCAGTCTTGCACCAACCTTTCTGTCTGTGTACTCTTTACTCTTCTGTTGTTTTAGTTTGACCATTTCCTTCACTTGTGTGTGTATCTTTACGTTGTGTGAAACAGGGAGTACATCTAGTTTTGTGCACATCTTTCTGTTCCTTAGTAACTCGAATGGTGTAGCTCCTGTAGTAGCATGTGGTGTAGCCCGATAGTTTTGCAGGAACTCTTGTTACCGTCTGTTTCCACGGTTTGTGCATTTTGTCCACAGTTTGTAAACAGTCCCTTAAGCACTCTACTGAATCTTTCAATAGCTCCGTTAGCTTTTGGATAATAAACACTTGAGTGCAAATGCTTAATCTCTCTCTCCCTTAGGAAAGTGGCAAATGCATGGGAGGTGAACTGACAGCCATTATCTGAAACTAAGTAAGAAGGATTTCCTTCGCGGCTGAATACAGTAGTCAGAAACTGAATAACAGCATCTGTAGTAACAGTAGGAGTAAACGCAACTTCAGGCCATTTACTGTAGTAGTCTGTAAGAGTTATAGCATAACAGCAGTTCCATGTAGCATGTTCAAAAGGGCCTATTATGTCAAAACCTAATTTTTCCCATGGACCATTGGGAAAATCCACCAGTGTAAGAGGTGCAGGTGCAGTTTTAGCAGTTTTATCAGTTTTATCAGTGTACTGTCATGGCATGCAAGAAGCTATCGTGTTGTGTACTGAAATGTTCATTTTAGGCCACCGGTAAAGTTCACGAAGTCTCTGTTTAGTACGTACTAGTCCTTGGTGTCCTTCATGTGTCAAGTCCACTGCTCTGGATCTGAGTGAAACAGGGACGATTAGGCGATCTGTGCCTCTTAAAAGGAGTGATCCATCCACCGCAAGTTCATCTCTGACATTGAAGTATGGAATGAGTTCAGGCGGCAGGGCCTTCCGGCATTTTGGCCATCCTGTTTGGATCTGATGTCGTAGTTGTGCCAGTTCAGGGCAGGTGTCGCAGGCAGCAGTGAAATCTGCCAATGACACAGCATGTACAGATTGCTGAAACACAACAGCAACCATGTCTGGAACCTCAGAAGTTTCCTCTACAGAGGAAAGTGGGAGTCTGGAAAGGCAGTCAGCCTTCACATTTAGTTTACCTGGACGGTAAGTCACATCGTACGTAAAGCAAAGTAGTCTAGCTGACTATCTGGCAATCCTCATGCCAGCTCGACCAGTCCCTTTGGATGTAAGGAGGAATGTCAGTGCCTGGTAGTCAGTACGCAGAGTGAAGTGATGTCCCCACAGATAGGTTCTCCACTTCTCTACTGCCCAAATGCAAGCAAGCGCTTCATGTTCTATGGTAGAATATTTACGTTCAGTAGGCGAAAGTGTTCTAGATGCAAAGGCAACTGATCTCTCTGTGTTATCTGGATGGGTCTGAGTAAGTACCGCCCCCAAGCCATAATCAGAAGCTTCAGTAGTCACTTGGGTAGGTAAAGTAGGGTTGTATAGTGCCAGAGCAGAGCTTTCTAGTATCAGTCTTTTAATGTCAGCAAAACTGGACTTGGCTTCATCGGTCCAGCTAAATACCAGGTCAGTAGAGTCTCTGAGAGCGGCACGTAGTGGTTCAACAACCGTAGCAAAGTTAGGGATGAACTTGCTGTACCATGAAGCAAGTCCGATGAATGATCTCAGGGAGTTTGTGTCATGAGGGGGGGTGCATGAGCCACTGCGCTGACTCGGTCTTTGTCAGGGTGCAGTCCATCTCTGGTGATGGTATGTCCTAGGAAAGACAAAGATGCCTGACTGAACTTACATTTGTTCATGTTCAGTTTGAGTCCCGCTTCATTCAACGTGTGTAGTACTCTCCGTAGGTTGGTGTCATAATCCTGTTGGGTGGTGCCATAGCAGATAAGATCATCAAGGTAGACCTGCACACCTGGCAGGTTAGTCAGTATGGTAGACATCATTTTTTGGAACGCTGATGGAGCTGAAGCAAGGCCAAATGGAACTCGGCAGAAACGAAAAAGGCCTTCATGAGTGATGAACGCAGTGATGTCATGGCTATCCGGATGTAGAAGCATCTGGTGATATGCTGAAGCTAAATCGATGGTAGAGAAGACAGTAGCAACTCGCAGATTTGTAAGCAGTTCATCCATATGAGGCAAGGGATGACAGTCGCAGACGATCGATTTATTTGGCTCTCTCAGGTCAACACACATACGGGGCTTTCCTCCACCTCTCCTCTGGGTGACGACGATGGGGGAAACCCATGGAGATGCATCAATACGTTCAATGATACCTTTGTTTTGCAGGTCTTTAAGTTCTTCCGTAACAGCTTGTCTCACTGAAAATGGAAGTCTCCTCAGCTTTTGTTGTACTGGAATAGCATTTGGTTTCATTTTGATCTTGTGCACAAAGCCTTTTGCACATCCAACTTCTTGTACTTGTGCCAGTGGAGCAGCTAGAAGTGTAGTTGGTACCCCTTTTTGTAGAGATGACTCTGTTACCCTCAACACGCATATGTAGGGCTGTGAAGAGATTCAGGCCAAGCAAGGCAGCACCTGACTCAACTACCATAAATGAAGATGTAGCTGAATGATCCTCATGAGAAACTTTTGCACATAGACGACCAATAACTGGTATCTTTTCTTTTGAGTTTGTGCACAGGGTAACAGTAGGCTCAGCGAGTTTGCATGTTGGGAAGAGTTCCTGGTAAATACTCGCAGGAAGAATAGAGACAGATGAGTCTGTATCCACAATGAGCTCAACATCATGAGAATGTTCATCAGTTTCAATGTGTACAGTACAGAGTATTTTATCCGGAGCAGTGTCATTCATGTAGAGCACAGTCAGTTCATTTATCAGCAACTGACGTACCTCTCTTTGAGTAGATTTGCAAACTTTGGCAAAATGTCCAACTTTTCTGCAGGAATTGCATTTTGTTTTAGCAGCAGGGCATGACGGTTTATTAGCAAGGTGATTGGTAGATCCGCAACAGTAGCAGGAACGACGTTTACCAGTGGTTGGAATGGCGGACGCCATTTTCTTCTTTACTCGTGGTTGCAAGTGTATGGCTCTCACTGATGAAGCAGTAGCACTAGCGTTGTCAGAAAGGACGTCGGCATTACGTGGTCCGGCTTCAATTTGTAAGGCAAGTGTGGTAGCTTTAGCCAGAGTCAAGTCCGATTCCAGCAACAATCTGTCTCGTATACGTGTATTGGCAACATGCTCTATTAACTGATCACGAAGCATCTGATCTTCCATGTTCCCAAACTCACACGTGGCAGCAAGCTCACGTAGCGTAGCAATAAAGTCATTGACCGACTCACCCGGTCTCTGTGTCCTCTGTCGGAATTGGTGACATACTGCAATCACATTCACTTTAGGAACGAAGTGTTTCTTTAGTCCTTCCACAGCAGAGGCGTAAGATGTACCTGTATCCGGCAAGGTATAGAGCAGTCTTTGTCCTTCAGTACCAAGCACATGGAGAAGAATGGTGCATTTCCTAGCATCAGGCCAGCTATCCCCGGTAGCATCTATAACAAGCATGTAGTTCTTGAACATTTTCAGCCAAGTGGTGAAAGTAATAGCAGGTTCACCTTGGCAAGGCATGAAAGGTGCAGGTAAAGGTACGGAAACAGCCATCCAACTTTATTCTTCTTCTACTTCTCTCTTTTTTACACCGTTCTCTAGCGCCCTCTCTTGGCACTTAACTGCATATTAGAACACAACACACAGAAAGTCCAGAATCTCAGCTACCAGCTCAGTAACCATTTCTATCACCAACAAACACAGTTAAGTCAACAATAATTAAAAGACCGGAGGGGTATTGCACGAAACCAAGATAAGGGATTAAGCCGGGATATGTTGGTTATCCTGGCTGAATTTAGCCCTAAGTCGGTTGCATGAAAGCAGCTCAAACTAAACCCGGCCAAGTTACTGTGGTGATTTATCCGCTGCAGTTAGCCTGCTCCAGACCAGGCTAACTGCTCAGGCTAAGATTAATCCTAGCGAGTCACCTGCATGTCCATCGTCAATTCTATGAGGAATTAATGTGTTTTACAGCATGTCCATGGTCTTCCAAAGTATGGCGCATCATTTTAATCATCCAGTATTAAAATATTACATATACAGTCACTGTACATTTAATACAAATCTGTTCGTAATCGCAACAGCCTTTTTATATGGATTCGAGTTGCAGTATTATTACTCAGGCCAAGTGTTATATTGCTATGCTAATGAAGACTGCTCATCAAATTGCTGTCAGAGGTTTTATAAATATGTGTTTTATTGCATTAATTGAGATTACAAAACACAGCGGATGAGGTTACAAAGGTGTACTCAAAGAAATCCGTGACGAGGGCAATGTAGAATATATAGGTCCAACTCCCCTTCACCTGTTCCCTCTTCATAATGGCTTGCCCTTTTTTGGAGGATGTGCTGGACGAGGAAGCCCGCATCCTCAGAAGAGCATTCAGACGTGAACGAGTCTTCAGGGACAGGTCACATCCCCTGGCCTTTGGAGATGACTATGTCATTAAGAGATACAGATTTCCAGGTCTAGTTTTCAGAGTGTCCGGCGTTTAATCTCAAGATCCAGCTCCATTCCTTGGAGCTTGCTCTTTTTGAGTCAACTTTAAACATCTGCCAGCTCCATCTCTCTCTCCAGGTGCCCTGAATAAAGCGTTCTGACAGTTTGTGAAGTCTGTAAAGGAAATGTCAGTTAGCACAGCAGGATTTGTGCATAACGTAGATGTACTTTAGCCAATACTCACAATGTTACCAGGCCGCTTAGGAGACTGTGCAGCATCCGGGTCCTGCTACACATTTTCTATTAGCACCACATCACTGACTTCATATCCTTCATGGAATAAATAAGCAGGCCAATCCCATAAAACTGACATGCCTCAAGCCTTCTGGACTCCACTGACACAGTCTCCTCATCTGCAGACGTGCATTCTGCAGCTGCAGATGTGCCTTCCCCCTGCCGTATACATGCAGCGAGAGGACTCGGATTAAGATTTCACAGAACATACCAAGCCTGTGATTTCGAGACACTGTACTAACCGGATCATCTTCTGGTGGCTCCAAAAGTGTAATTGTGTCCCAGACACTGCAAGGTTATCCAAAGTCAGACACTATATTATATTTGATTGTGTTCCATGTGCAGTAGAATTGCAGTACTTTGTGTACCTTGTATGAAGCGGACAGTTTCTGTGGCTGGGACAGAGTCAGTTATTGTCCCTCCCTGGATCCCCTCCATCACTGGCCTCCCTTTATTTAAATGGAGGCCAGTTCCTCTGCTGGAGTCACATCCTGGCTTGGTGGGCCGCCCCCTGTGCCAGTTCTATAGGCCTTTTTTTAACTGCTACAATCATACAGACATTGAACATGTCAGCAGACACCTCATCTATTCACTTCATTTGTTCACGGTTATCTACTTTGGAGTCACTTACCAGCCTGCAAATTGTTCTTATATTTAATTTTTACTTGCTGCCAGGTCCTTTTATGGCCAGACAGGTTTGTCCTTTATGAAGGACAGAAAGATAAAATAGATAAAAACGTTACATGAGGAAAATAGATTAAATGACACATTGTGGATAATTGTTTGCACCTAATCATACTCTACATTTCCTGAGTAACATGCACCTGCTTGTCACTCTTAAAGTATACAACAGTTAGTGGATTTGAAAAGTAATCCTTTAATTGTAGCCTAATTATGACAGTTCCAGTGGAGCACTGTTTATTAATTGTACAGTTGTTGACTACTTACGCATTGAGCCGGTCGGCTATTGTCTGCCAGGCTCTCTCGCGTTCTTTACTTATGGCATTGGTATTGCCTTTTTTCCTTATAATATCCTTAACTTCGTCAGAGAACTCCGTCAGGAGCTGTTGTTCAGCGGCCGTGACGTAGGACGACTTTTATCCATTTCCCCATCGGTGATTCTGTGAGCGATCGCGAGGTCTGCTTCAGTATGCTGTGCACACACACTTATCCCAACTATCTTCACCTGGCTTAACCTAGCCGCACCTTCTCATCCTGGCTCAGCAAACGTGCAATCAATTAAGCCAGGATAGGCCGCGCAAGCTAGGTCAAGCTGGGCTTGCTTAATTATCCTGGATTTCTTTATTCTGGTTTCGTGCAATACCCCCCGGGTAAACAAAGTCCGAAAAATACATAAACAAAGATGATGTCTCCCCATGAACACGAACAAACGACTCCTCTACTAAAAGCTCACATCGCACAGATTCCACAGCTGGAAGTTTCATCTCGCTACGACCATGATTCCCCGAACCAGAGGCAGAAGAAGGCCCGATTTATTCGTTTGTAAAAGTCAGAAAGCATGTCTTACCTTTGCTGTCTTGCATAAATTAAAACTGCATTTATTAAAAAACAATAATAAATTAAAAGTTTCTTGTTGTCTTTTGGGAGCAGTTTCCCGTCCAAAAATTACGATGTTCTACCATCTGCAACGAGAAACGTCGGTTCTTCTTCTTTCTTAAGTTCCAGACAGAAAACGTCTCTTCATTTTAATAAAGCTGCTCTCTCCTGATTACATCATCACCGCTGCAGCAGGGAAGAGAGACACGGCGCCATGTTTCTGTCATCAAAGCCAGCAGCCAGCAAAAAAAAAAAAATCCTTAATGCTTGATTAAAAAAATTAACGGCGTTAATTAAGCGTTGCGTTACCGCGCGATTAACGCATTAACGTGCCCAGCACTTGAAAAAATATATGGCTATACAGTTATTACCTTACTTACCTTTTATTTCCTACACTGTAATATCTGATTCGTTCACCTTACTTGGAGAAAGCATGCAAACCGATTGCACTTAGAATAGTAAGTACTAGGGAGTAGGTATTATGTGTTTTAGTAACTATCAAGTACAAAGTAACAGTTAATTAACAACTAAGTTACTGTAAATAAGCAAAACTAGTATGGAGTGCTTGACAATTTGCCTAATGTGTACTTATGAAGAATTATAGACTACTCAGAAGTACGATTTTGTAATCCTAACTTGCATCATGTAAACTTAACTATTGTGTGTATTCCTATTGCCACAATTATTCAAGTGAAGCTAATTTAAGTGAAATTTCTTACAACCAAGATTTCTGTACTTTTTCATTTACTTTGAGCTCAGTCAGACTTGCTTCACAAAAATGGCATAAAAGACCACAACAGGAAGTAAAGGTCCTCTTTTTGTAGATTCAAATAATAAAAGTCAGTGAAAGATCAAATCTGCAAAAAAATAAAAAATAAAAAATAAGCAATGAAACAAGGTCTAATTTGTAAGAATGGTTATGTCTAAAATGCCAAAAATGTCTGCCAACTCACATTAACTTAAACAAATATGGTGGTGTATAGATATAAACTAAAAGTACATGTCACATGCAACCACATTAGTAAGAAACATGTTTATTAAAATAAATAAATCACCTTTAAAACCACAGATTTAAAACATTTCCATCTTTAACAGTATGACAACCAGTAGTAACGTGGCCAGTAATAACAACAAAAATACAAAAAACAATAGCAACCTGCACTGCTCATAAGAAACACAGTGCTAAAGGTAACACTTCAATGACTGCACACATTAAGTAGGATTTTTTTTATATTATTATTTTGAGAGTTCTGAGACTTTGGGAGAAAATTGTTCTCTCCCATCCCAAGCATCAGTCTCTGGATGAGGTTCAATATGTTTGCATGGCTCTTGGGTATTCAAGATGAAGAGCATAGCACAAGTGTCTGTGGAAGGTTTGGGAGATTTTCCATCAAACTACCTCCTTCCAGAATGATGCCAGCTGACAGTGGGTTTAGGTGGAAGGATCTGAAAACACAGGTGCATCTTCACTGATGATGGTTGTTAAGAAATGTTAAGAAATATGTTCTCATTTTGTTTTACCTTGTTTGTTTTGACATCATGAATGATCTCCCTGTATTTGGTTTTTGACACGGCTAATGAGGGAATCCTCCACACGTGCAACAATCTATAAAACAGGGTGTGCCCACAGGTGCGGGCTCCCACTCTAACTCATGCGCCTGACGGAGTACTGTGTTTTTCATTACGTTGAACACTGCGCTATAATTAGATTCTGCTAACAATGGTCAGCAAGGCCTCACTGCGGTTCGATTCCTATAGGAAATACAGTCCCAATTACTTCTGTCCCACCTACCCAACCTTTCAAGCTGTGTGGATTTATTATTATTATTATTATTATTATTATTATTATTATTATTATTAATATTGTTATTATTATTAATATTATTAATATTGTTGTTATTATTAATATCATAATCATTATTATTATTGTCATCATCATCATCATCATCATCATCATTATCATTATTATTATTAATATTGTTATTATAATAGAATAGGATAGGATAGAATAGAATAGAATAGAAATACTTTATTAATCCCTTTGGAGAATCCTCAGGGAAATTTGGGTACCAGCAGCAATACAACACCAACAGTAAAGCAGGACAAGCACAAGACACAATATATACAGGTACAAAGCAAAATAGAGGCAACAAGGTGCAAGAAAATTATAAATAGAATGCAATTAAAAAAAAAAGATAAGTTAAATAAAATAATATAAACAAGCATTGCACACAGTAGAGGTGGTACAGATTCCCAGTTCACTATTGCACGTATAAGTTATTGCAACTGTTTGTATGGGTTATTGTGCATGTGTTGTATCAGGCGGACTGCACACCTCCCTCTCCCCCCTCCTTCTCCCCCTCCTGCCTAATGCAGAGTTGTACAGTTTGATGGCTCGGGGGACAAAGGAGTCTCTGAGCCGGTTGGTCCTACTCTTGGGGAGGAGCAGCCTGTTACTGGTCAGGCTTCTCTGTGCACTGATGACAGTGTGCAGAGGGTGACTGGCATCATTCACAATAGCCAGTAGTTTTTTTTAGTGTTCTCCTCTCTGCCACTGTCACCACGGAGCCCGCCCGCCTGATGAGTTTTTCCAGCCTGTTAGCACACCTTTTTGTCATGTTACCCCCCCAGCAGACAACAGCATAAAAAAGTGTACTGGCCACCACAGACTGATAGAACATCCACAGGAGTTTCCTGCAGATGTTAAAAGATCTCAGTCTTCGCAGGAAGTACAGACGGCTTTGGCCCTTCTTGTACAGGTGGTTTATACAGCATGTCCAGTTCACCTTGTTATCCAGCCACAACCCGAGGTACCTGTAGTTGTCTACAATCTCCACCTTGTCGTCCCTGATGGTCACTGGACGTGGTTGTGGGCTGGACTTCCTGAAGTCAATAACCAGCTCCTTAGTCTTTGAGGTGTTAAGCTGGAGATGGTTCATCTGACTCCAGGTGACAAAGTCACTGACCAGATTCCTGTACTCGTCCTCTCCATCATCCCTGATACACCCCACGATGACTGTGTCATCTGCAAACTTCTGGATGTGACACAGCTCTGAGTTGTAACAGAAGTCTGAGGTGTAGAGTGTGAAGAGGAGGGGGGCCAGCACCGTCCCCTGGGGTGCTCCTGTGCTGCTAATAACAGTGTCAGATGTGATGTCCTTTAGCCTGACGTACTGCGGTCTCTCTGTGAGGTAGTTACCAATCCAGGACACCAAGCAGGGGTCCACCTGCATCTCCCTCAGTTTGTCAAGAAGCATCAGGGGCTGGATTGTGTTGAAGGCACTTGAAAAATCCAAGAAGAGGATCCTCACTGTGCCCCTGCCCTTATCCAGATGAACTTGGACATGGTGTAGGAGGTAGAGAATAGCATCCTCCACACCCACACCTGCGCGATAGGCAAATTGTAGGGGGTCCTGGGCCTGTTGCACTTGGGGCTTGAGGAGATTGAGGATGAGCCTCTCCATCGTCTTCATCAGCTGGGATGTAAGTGCCACCGGTCTGTAATCGTTCAGCTCACCAGGACGGTTTTTCTTTGGAACTGGAACAATACAGGACGTTTTCCACAGGGTAGGCACTTTCCCCAGCTGTAGACTGTGGTTGAAGACATGCTGGAGTGGTTCCCCCAGTTCAGCAGCGCAGGTCCTAAGCAGACGAGGAGGCACTCCGTCAGGGCCTGCTGCTTTCCCTGGGTGGAGCTTCCTCAGTTCTCCCCTCACCTGTTCTGCTGTTATGTGTGGAGGGTGTTGAGATGGGGGGAGGGGTAAAGGTTGGCAGGGGGGCTGGACAGGGGATGAAGTCAGGGAGGATGTGTACTGCAGTGGGGGAGGGGGGACCGTGGGCTGGTCAAAGCGGTTAAAGATGTTCAGCCTGTTTGCTTCTTCCACTGTCCCCCCCGTTGTTATGGGGTATGGGAAAATTTATACACATAGCCCTTATACTCTATAATTTACCTTTTGTATTATTAACAACCTTGACTTATGTTTCACTGGGGAGGAGAACGATTTGTATCCAGATAATATTTAGTGAGCTCTCCTCTCCCATCACACCACTGATAACATTCTTTAGAAACTGTGTACCAGGCTGTGCAGGGTTTGCAGACAATGTACTGAAGATTTGCACCAACGACCTTGATGCCATCACGTCATGCGAGTCTATATTAACCAAGCCCATGTGTATCTCTGCGGACTCGCTCAGCCAAAGCTGTTTGACTGTGTGATTCCCATTGCTGATCAGCTCTTAATAAAAATACTTTGTTTGATTCTCACTTAGTGCGTGATCTTTGATAAGTTAAGCAAGAAGTTAAGCAGATCTACATCTTTTTATGGAAAGAAAGTGCTAAAGAGTAAACAGAAGAAAGCTTCATTTCTAGACATTTCATACATATAAGACGAGTTCACAGCTGGAACAAGAGACACATTTACATGAACAAACCTACGCACTCTCACTGCAGTGAAGTACCTGCTTGCTACTGACGACATGACAACATGACATGATGAGTTACTAACCCTGTCTTGTTTTGTTTTCATGGTTTAGAAAGAACAGAACATGTTTAATGAGCTGGTGGCAACAACCTTTCCTCAGTTATCCAACACTGATCAGCTCATTGTTTTTAAAAGAAAGAGAAATGAGTAAAACCAGATGAAAATAATGTTTTATTTATTTAATCCCTTCAGACGCATCCTAATTGTTACTCACTGACACATGAATTTATATTTTCTCCAGATTACCGTCTAACCGTTGACCCAGGATCTGATAAGATGGTTTCTCTCTCATTACTACAGCTGAAGCAGTGAGAGTGAGTAAAACCTTCCTGCCAGAGGTGGAAATGCCAACATACTGATCCTTATGTGCATTTCTGTAAATACTGAACGGCAGTTTCCTGCTTGGTTCTCTGTGGTGATGCAAACTGCAAGTCCCCTGATTTCCTGAGAGTTTTAAGTGTGTGCATGATTCACACTAAACTGTTCATGTGTCTCTGGGTCCTAATTATTTTATTTTTTTTTTCACAAATGGCTTAAGTTAAGGTTTCAATACTCTTGGTATTGTATCTATAATTTATATTGAACAAGAACTGAAACAGCTTTAAAGATACAAACTGAAGGCATAATAATTTTATTTTTCAGTCAAGCAAACTAAGAATCTGACATCTGTCTGAAAACAGATGAATCAATAAATAAATTGCTTAGAGGGAATTTCCTAAGACCTAAAGAAAATGCAGCTGTATAAATGAAATTTAAATTAAATTAAAGGAGCTCCTGTTTTAACTGTCATCACACCTAACTGTGTGCAAATTACTTTTAGTAAAACAAAGAAAACCTTAAAAACTAAAACAACAAATGCTGAGGCAGATAAAATTACCTTTAGGTCATTGTTAACTCTGCATTAAAACAAGAAAATGCACTATAAAATGAATACTGAGATAACGGAAGACAATAAAACTTATTTCATATTGGTCTGATATCCATGGATATTTTAAATTGATTCTCTTATAAAAATAATGATAATGAAAAAAGGGTTTTGTAAAAGACTAAAAGAGAAAAGCGCTGCTCGAGCACATTTGGCTGATGCTGGACACATTATTCAAAGAAATTCCAATTGGGTTTACGTCCATATCATCTTGGAGTTGGAAGCATTAATAAGAAATCTCCAAAACAATTAATGTTTTCCAAACAATTTTAGAATGAACTTTAAGGATCCTCATGAATGCAGGAAAATTGACCTGCTCTGATTCGGCCTTTCTGTGCAGAACTACTGACGTGACTTTACAAAGTTTTCTGACTCTGACCTGAAGACAGACGACTGATGGACTGATATTAAATGAACTTTTCTTCTAGCAGGATTTTATCCAGTATTGCTTCCACAAAAGGCTGATTGCTGTGTTTTATAACGCTGTTAATTCTGCTGCCATTGACAGTTACACACATTAATTTTCATGAAAAGCAGGACTGATAATCTGTTTACAGGAGGAGGAGACATCTACACCTAATCTCTTTTGTAAATTATGTGTATGTGCATTTTATAATCAAACATGACTTTGACCCTTATGACATTTTGGGATAAACTTCTACAGGTGGAGAAAATTATCACCATGTACACATGTACTTGTGCTGATGAAGATTGCTTTCACAGGGGGATGCCAGAACAGGCAACTTCAGGATTCAAGCATACAAGAATTTGAATGTTTTATGAATAATTTTACTCTTTCCTGGTATAATGTAAGATATTTCAATACCTAGGGAAAATATGTCCTTTTGTTGATAAATTACGTATTCCATTATGCACCTGTTGATTATAGACATTAAAGTAAAGGCAACAGACAGAGAATAAGGGAGAAATGGAATTCATGATCAAGGAACAGGAGGATGACCTTGATCTGAGCACAGTGCTCTATCCTCCCCCAGCACAACCTCCTTCATCTGAACCTCCTCCTTTTCACAAAGTTAGCTGCCAATTTCATCCTATAGCACTACTTAACTTTCTTTTTACGATGGTCACAAATGTCAGCAATATTGAGCCATGGGCCTCGCCATGTCTCAACAAGGGGGATGATGGATAAAATATGAAATAAATTCACTGCATATGGTTTCACAAATTATTCAAACTATTTTTGTGCAGCATGATACATGTAAGTAAAAATGAACGAAGTGCTGTTTTAACCCAGGAAATGATGCACTTAACCTTAGAGTGACAAACCTACTTCAAAGTATAACAATTAAATGGACTCGTACAATAGACTGGACTAATATAATTAAGACCACAAAAGGAGGGCAGAGAGGACGGGGTGGATGAAAAAATAGCAAGAGAAAGACTGAAGAGGGAGAAAGGTGTTACACTTGTGGAAATTTAGGACACGGATTATGATATTGTCATGGTTCAGAGCAAACATGACTACAGGAAGTGATGAA
Organism: Melanotaenia boesemani; assembly: GCF_017639745.1. Lineage (NCBI taxonomy): Eukaryota > Metazoa > Chordata > Actinopteri > Atheriniformes > Melanotaeniidae > Melanotaenia > Melanotaenia boesemani. The sequence goes on along the minus strand of NC_055695.1, from coordinate 34,739,922 downwards.
GGACTGAGGAAAGTAGAAGATTTTAAACTTAGAAGAGATCCTTTTTACAGCAAATAAGGACCCACAAATAACCTTGTTGGTTTATCTTTGTTCACTATGCTAATGGAGACCTGCAAAAGGAGAAACTAACGCAGTCACTCCAAATAACTGACCCCTTCAGAAGCTCTCACAGGTACACTGTGGTTAAGGAAGGCTTGCCATGCCCAGCATCGGGTCCTTCCGTTCCCTGGTTCCTGGGGACTGGGTCCTGGTCAGAGAGACGAGGAGGAAGCACATGCGGCCTAAAAGGTGGCTGGGTCCCTTCCAGGTCCTGTTGGTCACTCACACAGTGATGAAGGTCGCTGAAAGGTCCACGTGGATCCACGCATCCCACTGTAGGAGGTTCCAAGATACATGTATGTATTGATTTTGGGAATTATGTTTGTTATAATTTTTGTTAGGGAGAATGTTGTATGTACATTGTTAAATGTTTTTGCATTTATAGCCTGCTGATGTAGACCCCAGGAAGAATAGCTGTTGCTATGTCAGTAGCTAATGGTGGATCTAAATAAAATAAACAAATAAATAATAAACACCAACCCCAGCTCCACCAGCTGACCTCTCAACCACAGGGCAGAATAATCCCTGAGGTCAGCCCCGTGTGAGGTAGTCTACCCTCCACCCTGGCAACATGAAGTGCACCATCCTTCTCATCACACTCCTCTTCTGGTACCTGGATCCAACCGGTCCTTGCCCAACACAACGAACCCCAGCTCCGTCCCAACCTGCCAGACGACTGCAGGGGACAGAAGCACCCTCCTTAAGGAGGCACCGCCGAGATGACCACACCCTTCAGCATCATGACCACACTGATAATCTTTGGTGGCAGGTTGCAAACATGTCAGCTCAGACATTGACCAATGACAGCTGTTATGTTTGTGGACTGGTGCCACATGCCACACCTTCTCAGTCAGTTTTCATTCCATATTCAGTCCCTTTGAACACCACTTTGTGGACTCTGATTATGGGTAATAGATTAAACCAAAGGAACATTACCTGGCCACACCAGCGCCCTCCCCTCTCATGGAGGAGGCCAGCTGGGTTTTCCAGCAATACAAACTCTACATGTGTTTCATCCAGAACTGTTTTCCGCTTAAGAGATCGTACTAATCCATACTCCTCTCCACCTCTCTGTTTTCAACGGAACGGGACAGACGCACAGACTTTTTTAGGACACACTCTAGGTTGTCAGCGTGTCATTCCTGTATCATGTGTATCCTCACCTTGCTCCAAATGCTCTGACTCATTCACCTTAAACCCTTGTGATTTATTCCCTGACTGCTCTCCTTCTACAGATTGGGGAGCTGGAACTGTTGTGTTTAACCTTACAGCACTTTTGCCTTTTTCTGACCTTCCTATGTATAATAACTCTGTTCTCAAAACCACCTGGTCCTACATCCCATCAGACACCAGCTTTGGATGCCCTCAGAATATGGTTTGGACATGTGGCAGACACTCCTACATTTACCTTCCTGTTAATTGGTCTGGGACTTGGTATCTGGCTTACTTGCTTCCTGATGTCTCTGCCTTCACCCTGACCCCTGATGGCACTCTACAGCCCCTTTTTAATCCCCATTCCCATTCACACCGTGTTAAACGTGGTCTTTTCTCTCCTCAGGTGAAAGGTGCTATGATGATTCTGCCCTGGTGGGGTGTGGGGGAATTAGCCTGGGCTGTGGAAGATTTATCTATCTCTTTGGAGAATTTAACCTCTCTTGTAGATTCTGGCTTTAGTTTGCTGCAGAAGGAAGTTCAGGCCTTAAGAATAATGTCTCTGCAAAACAGGATGGCTCTTGATTTTTTATTAGCTGCTCAAGGTGGCACTTGTGCTCTCATTGGAGATCAGTGTTGTACTTTTGTCCCTGATACATCTGCTAACTTCTCTGTGATCCATGATGCCCTTACTGACCTCTGGGACACTCTGCACGACCGTAACAATGCCAATTTGTCTTTGGAGGGGTGGGAGTTTTGGGATTGGATTACTAGTGGTTCCTGGGTCACTATTTTAACTAGAGTTGCTATTCTCCTGACTGTATTCTTCCTTTGTGTTCTGGTTGTATTTTGCTGTGTGATTCCTCTCACCAAGTGTATGCTCAGCAGAACGTTCAATTTCCATGTTCATCATTATGTTCCAGCGGATTCTTCACCCTACTATGATGTTGATTCTGGTGATTTGGAGTTCTTTGAGTAAATTTTCTCTTTATGTGTGATTAATATGGTTCATTTTAATTAAAGGGGTGGATTGTAATGGAAAATTTATACACATAGCCCTTATACTCTATAATTTACCTTTTGTATTATTAACAACCTTGACTTATGTTTCACTGGGGAGGAGAACGATTTGTATCCAGATAATATTTAGTGAGCTCTCCTCTCCCATCACACCACTGATAACATTCTTTAGAAACTGTGTACCAGGCTGTGCAGGGTTTGCAGACAATGTACTGAAGATTTGCACCAACGACCTTGATGCCATCACGTCATGCGAGTCTATATTAACCAAGCCCATGTGTATCTCTGCGGACTCGCTCAGCCAAAGCTGTTTGACTGTGTGATTCCCATTGCTGATCAGCTCTTAATAAAAATACTTTGTTTGATTCTCACTTAGTGTGTGATCTTTGATAATAAAATTCCACAACAGGCCTTTGATCTGAAGCCTGTGATGGTGTTGACACCATCCCAGACCTCCTTCATACGGCTCTCACTCAGTTTATCCTCCACCTTCCTTCTATAGGTGTCCCTCGCCACCTTCAGGCATTGTTTCACTTCCCGCTGTGCTAATTGCATTAGCTAATCTTCATTGTCATCATCAGCATCATCATCAGCATCATCACTAGCAGCATCATCATCATCATCACCAGCAGCATCGTCAACATCATCATCATCAGCAGCAGCAGCAGCATCGTCATCATCATCATCATCATCATCATCACCAGCAGCATCGTCATCATCATCATCATCATCACCAGCAGCATCGTCATCATCATCAGCATCGTAATCATCATCACCAGCAGCATCGTCATCATTATCGTCACCAGCAGCATCATCATCATTATCGTCACCAGCAGCATCGTCATCATTATCATCACCAGCAGCATCGTCATCATTATCATCACAAGCAGCAGCAGCAGCATCGTCATCATCATCATCATCATCATCATCACCAGCAGCATCGTCATCATCATCATCATCATCACCAGCAGCATCGTCATCATCATCATCACCAGCAGCATCGTCATCATCATCATCACCAGCAGCATCGTCATCATTATCATCACCAGCAGCATCGTCATCATTATCATCACATGCAGCATCGTCATCATCATCAGCATTGTAATCATCATCACCAGCAGCATCATCATCATTATCATCACCAGCAGCATCGTCATCATTATCATCATCATCACCAGCAGCATCGTCATCATCAGCATCATCACCAGCAGCATCGTCATCATCAGCATCATCACCAGCAGTATCGTCATCATCGTCATCAGCAGCAGCATCGTCATCATTATCATCACCTGCAGTATCGTCATCATCATCACCTGCAGCATCGTCATCATCATCATCAGCAGCATCGTCATCATCATCACCAGCAGCATCGTCATCATCATCATTATCACCTGCAGTATCGTCATCATTATCAGCAGCAGCAGGCATCATCATCATCACCAGCAGCAGAATCATCATCATCACCAGCAGCAGCAGCAGCATCGTCATCATCATCATCATCATCATCATCACCAGGATCATCATCATCGGCAGCAGCAGCAGCAGCATCATCATCATCATCATCAGCAGCAGCAGCAGCAGCAGCATCATAACCAGCAGCTTCATCATCACTATCAGCAGCAGCAGCATCGTCATCATCATCATTATCACCTGCAGTATCGTCATCATCATCATTATCAGAAGCAGCAGGAATCATCATCATCACCATTCTATTCTATTCTATTCTACAGTCATTTAGCAGACGCTTTTATCCAAAGCGACTTACATTTGAGAGCAAGAACAACACAAGCATGAATTCAAACAAGATGGGACGTCATAATTAAGTGTCAGACCACTTTTGAGTCCAGTTGGACCCAGGTGCTGTCATGTAGTGCTAGTGCAGTGAATTAATTTTGTTTTTTTTTTTTTGTTTTTTTTGTAGTCATTTTAAGTAAATACAGGATCACGGTTCATTCATCAAACAATATCAACATGGTCATAAGTGCATGATTTCATCACGTAATATCAACTTGGGCATAAGTGCATGATTTCATCACACAATATCATCTTGGGCATAAGTGCACACAGCTTCTTCAGTGCTTGGTTGAGCCAAAAAGCTGGACAAATCTTTCTAGCTTATTTAGTTAAGCTAAATGTGGAAATGCTCCTTAAACAACTGAGTCTTTAGCTCAGTCTTAAAAGTGGATACGGACTCTGCAGCTCGGACGGAGTTTGGTAGATCGTTCCACCACCGGAGAACAACAGAGGAGAAGAGTCTAGCTACTGATTTTGCGCCGCGTTGTGGTGGGAGCACTAGGCGTCTTTCATTGGTAGAGCGTAACTGTCGAGAGGGAGTGTAGCTCTGGATTAAGGAGTGGAGGTAGACCGGAGCCGTTTGGGTTATTGTTTTGTAAGCCAGAAGCAGAGCCTTGAATTTGATGCGTGCTGCAACTGGAAGCCAGTGAAGAGCAATTAGCAGTGGAGTGACATGAGCTCTTTTGGGCTGGTTGAAGACCAGACGTGCTGCTGCATTCTGGATCATCTGCAGAGGTTTAACTGAGCATGCAGGCAGGCCAGCCAGTAAGGAGTTGCAGTAGTCAATGCGTGAAATGACCAGAGCCTGGACCAGGAGCTGGGCCGTGTGTTCAGTCAGGTATGGTCTGATCCTCCTGATGTTGTAGAGAGCAAATCGGCAAGACCGGGAAACCGAGGCAACATGGTCCTTAAAGGTCAGCTGGTTGTCTACCATGACACCAAGATTCCTGGTAGAAGATGTAGGCACAAGTGTGATTGAGTCAAGCTGCACACTTATCTGTGGCGGTAAGGAAGGATTGGCTGGAAAGACAATAAGCTCGGTCTTGGACAGATTTAGCTGAAGGTGGCGATCCTTCATCCATGTGGAGATATCAGCAACATGCTGATATTCGCATTGAGACGGTTGTGTCATCAGGTGGGAAAGAAAGGAAAAGCTGAGTGTCATCTGCATAGCAGTGGTAGGAGAAACCATGAGAGTTAATGCCTGCACCGAGTGAGGAGGTGTATAGTGAAAAGAGAAGAGGGCCGAGCACCGAGCCCTGAGGCACCCCTGTTGTCAGCCCATGTGATCTGGATACGCCCCCTCGCCAAGATACTTTGAAGGATCTCCCTGTGAGGTAAGACGTAAACCACGAGAGGGCAGATCCTGAGATGCCAAGCTCCAAGAGTTTGGAGAACAGTATGTGATGGTTGACCGTGTCAAAGGCAGCCGACAGGTCCAGCAGTATAAGGACTGAGGATTGACCAGTGGATCTGGCAACGCGTAGGGAATCAGTAACTGACAGGAGAGCAGTTTCAGTAGAGTGACCTTGCCTATATCCAGATTGATATGGATCAAACAGGTTGTTGTCTTGGAGGAACTGTGAGACCTGACTGAAGACGGCACGCTCTAGTAATTTAGACATGAATGGAAGCAATGAGACCGGCCGGTAGCACCAGCAGCAGCATCATTATCATCACCAGCAGCAGCAGCAGCATCGTCATCATCATCATCATCATCATCACCAGGATCATCATCAGCAGCAGCAGCAGTATCATCACCAGCAGCATCATCATCATCATCATCATCACCAGCAGCATCATCATTATCATCACTAGCAGCATCATCATCGTCATTATCATCATCAGCAGCATCGTCATCATCAGCATCATCACCAGCAGCATTGTCATCATCATCATCATCATCACCAGCAGAATCGTCATCATCAGCATCATCACCAGCAGCATTGTCATGACCATCATCATCACCAGCAGCATCGTCGTCATTATCATCACCAGCAGCATCGTCATCATCATCATCATCACCAGCAGCATCGTCATCATCAGCATCATCACCAGCAGCATTGTCATCACCATCATCATCACCAGCAGCATAGTCATCATTATCATCACCTGCACCATCGTCATCATCATCACCAGCAGCATCGTCATCATCATCATCATCACCAGCAGTATCCTCATCATTATCAGCAGCAGCAGCATCATCATCATCACCAGCAGCATCATCAGCAGCAGCAGCAGCATCATCATTATCATCATCATCAGCAGCATCATCATTATCATCAGTAGCAGCATCATCATCATCGTCATTATCATCATCAGCATCATCACCAGCAGCATTGTCATCACCAACATCATCACCAGCAGCATCGTCATCATCAGCATTATCACCATCACCAGCAGCATCGTCATCATCAGCATAATCACCAGCAGCATTTTCATCATCATCACTAGCAGCATCGTCATCATCATCATCATCATCACCATCACCAGCAGCATCGTCATCACCAACATCATCACCAGCAGCATCGTCATCATCATTATCATCACCAGCAGCATCGTCATCATCATTATCATCACCAGCAGCATCGTCATCATTATCATCACCTGCAGCATCGTCATCATCATCATCATCATCACCATCACCAGCAGCATCGTCATCACCAACATCATCACCAGCAGCATCGTCATCATCATTATCATCACCAGCAGCATCGTCATCATCATTATCATCACCAGCAGCATCGTCATCATTATCATCACCTGCAGCATCGTCATCATCATCATCATCATCACCATCACCAGCAGCATCGTCATCACCAACATCATCACCAGCAGCATCGTCATCATCATTATCATCACCAGCAGCATCGTCATCATCATTATCATCACCAGCAGCATCGTCATCATTATCATCACCAGCAGCATCGTCATCATCATCATCATCACCTGCAGCATCGTCATCATCATCATCATCAGCAGCAGCAGCAGTAGCATCATCATCATCAGCAGCAGCATCATCATCATTATCATCATCACAAGCAGCATCATCATCATCATCACCAGCAGCATCGTCATCATCATCATCATCATCACCATCACCAGCAGCATCGTCATCACCAACATCATCGCCAGCAGCATCGTCATCATCATTATCATCACCAGCAGCATCGTCATCATCATTATCATCACCAGCAGCATCGTCATCATTATCATCACCTGCAGCATCGTCATCATCATCACCAGCAGCATCGTCATCATCATCATCATCACCTGCAGCATCGTCATCATCATCATCAGCAGCAGCAGCAGCAGTAGCATCATCATCATCAGCAGCAGCATCATCATCGTCATTATCATCATCAGCAGCATCATCATCACCAGCAGCATCCTCATCATCATCATCAGCAGCAGCAGCAGCATCATCATTATCACCAGCAGCATCGTCGTCATCATCATCACCAGCAGCATCGTCATCATTATCATCACCTGCACCATCGTATTCATTATCACCAGCAGCATCGTCGTCATCATCATCACCAGCAGCATCGTCGTCATCATCATCACCAGCAGTATCGTCATCATCATCATCATCACCAGCAGTATCCTCATCATTATCAGGAGCAGCAGCATCATCATCATCACCAGCAGCATCATCAATTCAATTCAATTCAGTTTCTTTATTGTCCCCAACGGGAAATTGATTTCGCAGCCAAAACACACACATAGGACAGACATCACAACAAAACATCAGCAAATAAAATCACAGCTGAAGGCATATGTCAAAAAGAGAGATTCTCACAATTCAAAACATTAAATGAGCTTAAAAAACATTAAATGAGCTTAAAATAAGTTAAATAGAGTCACAGCTAAAAACTAAATAAAACAACTCTGTCACCTTAGGCCATTGCTGTTAAGCAATTGAACAGCAGTAGGGACAAATGACACTTTAAGTCTTTTTGTCCTCCCCAAAGTGGCCTTGAAGCGACGGCCAGAAGGTAATAAAATGAACTCATTCTGGAGAGGGTGGTTCGGGCAGTCTAATATAGAATGGGCTTTCCTCAACACATTTTTATTAAAAATGGACAAAAGACCCTCCTGCTGGGATCCAGAAACTTTGCCAGCAGCTTTGACTAAACGACCGAAGCGGTTTTTATCTGCCAAACTTAGGCTCCCGAACCAGCAATAATACAAAAGGATAAAACCGATTCAATTACACTTTTGTAAAAAAGAGACAACATTTTAGTGCAAACGTTAAAAGATCTCATCTTTCTTAAAAAGAATAACCTCTTGTGAACCTTTTTTGAGGTTAAGTCAATGTGAGACTTAAAACATAATTTGTTGTCGAAGACCACACCCAAGTATTTATAACTGTCTACCTCTTCAATGGCAGCTGCTTTAATAAAGGTAGACGGGGGGTTTGATGAAGACTTTCTAAAATCAATAACCATATCTTTGGTTTTGGACACATTTATATGGAGGGACGAGTTGTCACACCAGCTCACAAAATCATCCACGATCTGCCCATGTGCCATGTCATCAGCAGCAGCATCATTATCATCACCAGTAGCATCGTCATCATCATCACCAGCAGCATCGTCATCATTATCATCACCAGCAGCATCATCATCATTATCATCACCAGCAGTATCGTCATCATCATCATTATCAGCATCAGCATCGTCATCATCATCAGCATCGTAATCATCATCAGCAGCAGCATCGTCATCATTAATATCACCAGCAGCATTGTCATGACCATCATCATCACCAGCAGCATCATCATCATCAGCATCATCACCAGCAGCATTGTCATCACCAACATCATCACCAGCAGCATCGTCATCATCAGCATCATCACCATCACCAGCAGCATTGTCATCATCATCATCATCACTAGCAGCATCATCATCATCATCATCATCATCACCATCACCAGCAGCATCGTCATCATCAGCATCATCACCAGCAGCATTGTCATCACCAACATCATCACAAGCAGCATCGTCATCATCATCATCATCACCAGCATCATCATCATCATTATCATCACCAGCAGTATCGTCATCATCATCAGCATCGTAATCATCATCACCAGCAGCATCGTCATCATTATCATCACCAGCAGCATCATCATCATTATCATCACCAGCAGCATCGTCATCATCATCAGCATCGTAATCATCATCACCAGCAGCATCGTCATCATTATCATCACCAGCAGCATCATCATCATTATCATCACCAGCAGCATCGTGATCATCATCATTATCAGCATCAGCATCGTCATCATCATCAGCATCGTAATCATCATCACCAGCAGCATCGTCATCATTATCATCACCAGCAGCATCATCATCATTATCATCACCAGCAGCATCGTGATCATCATCACCATCACCAGCAGCATCGTCATCATCATCATCATCACCAGCAGCATTATCATCATCATCATCATCATCACTAGCAGCATCGTAATCATCATCATCATCACCATCACCAGCAGCATCGTCATCATCAGCATCATGATGATCATGATCATAATGATAATGAAAGTCAGACACTATATTATATTTGATTGTGTTCCATGTGCAGTAGAATTGCAGTACTTTGTGTACCTTGTATGAAGCGGACAGTTTCTGTGGCTGGGACAGAGTCAGTTATTGTCCCTCCCTGGATCCCCTCCATCACTGGCCTCCCTTTATTTAAATGGAGGCCAGTTCCTCTGCTGGAGTCACATCCTGGCTTGGTGGGCCGCCCCCTGTGCCAGTTTATAGGCCTATTTTTAACTGCTACAATCATACAGACATTGAACATGTCAGCAGACACCTCATCTATTCACCTCATTTGTTCACGGTTATCTACTTTGGAGTCACTTACCAGCCTGCAAAATGTTCTTATATTTAATTTTTACTTGCTGCCAGGTCCTTTTATGGCCAGACAGGTTTGTCCTTTATGAAGGACAGAAAGATAAAATAGATAAAAACGTTACATGAGGAAAATAGATTAAATGACACATTGTGGATAATTGTTTGCACCTAATCATACTCTACATTTCCTGAGTAACATGCACCTGCTTGTCACTCTTAAAGTATACAACAGTTAGTGGATTTGAAAAGTAATCCTTTAATTGTAGCCTAATTATGACAGTTCCAGTGGAGCACTGTTTATTAATTGTACAGTTTTTGACTACTTACGCATTGAGCCGGTCGGCTATTGTCTGCCAGGCTCTCTCGCGTTCTTTACTTATGGCATTGGTATTGCCTTTTTTCCTTATAATATCCTTAACTTCGTCAGAGAACTCCGTCAGGAGCTGTTGTTCAGCGGCCGTGACGTAGGACGCGCGACTTTTATCCATTTCCCCATCGGTGATTCTGTGAGCGATCGCGAGGTCTGCTTCAGTATGCCGTGCACACGCACTTATCCCAACTATCTTCACCTGGCTTAACCTAGCCGCACCTTCTCATCCTGGCTCAGCAAACGTGCAATCAATTAAGCCAGGATAGGCCGCGCAAGCTAGGTCAAGCTGGGCTTGCTTAATTATCCTGGATTTCTTTATTCTGGTTTTGTGCAATACCCATCAGAACTAGTAAACCAAGATCGAGGCATAACAAACCAAACATACAAAAACCAAAGAATCAGGAACCACACTGTCAACCATGACATCACCAATAGCATCATCATCATCAGCAGAAGCAGTAGAATCATCATCACCATCATCAACAACATCAGCATCATCACCAGCAGCTGCAACATCATCATCATCATTATCACCATCAACAGCAGCAGCATCAGTATCAGTATCATCATCATCATCATCACCATCAACAGCAGCATCATCATCATCATCAGTCGCAGCAGAGGAAGCTGCTTCCCTCTTTGGACCCTGCATCCTCCTCCTCATTGACTGGTGCCTCCCAGGCTGCTGCCTCACTGCCCCGCTGGATGTCTCCTCAGCTTCCAGTGATCCTGAGGTTAAAAAAAGCCCACAAATGTTTCAGCAAATGAATCCACGCTGCCTGCTCACAGTCAGACCTCATTGTTTTTTATTTTATTTATTTCAGGCTGTTGATGAGTCCAGTGTTCCAGGCATGGACAGGGTCAACAGCCTGGCAGAGTATCTGGTTGAACTGAGGAACCAGCCTTCTCTTGCCCTCAACAACCAGCAGGCTAGTAGCATTTATTATTTTGCTTGTATGAAATATGAAATGAATGGAAAAATGCAGTGCAGTATTTTAATCATCATCTCAGCTGATGAGGTGTTCTGTGGCTCTGTTTAGGTAAGCATTGTTGTTGCCCTGTGGCAAAACCTGCTGGAGTTTGACAAGCAGAGGGTGGTGTTTGCTGCCAGACACCAGAGCAAGCTGGAGACAGGGACGTTCAGGTCACCCAGAAGAAGCAGGAGTTCACGCCGGGAGTAGACAGCCTCAAAAGGCACACCCTCACCACCACCGCCCCTCTCGCCCAGTGGCCAGATTGCTGCCACCTGACTGACTCCATCTTTGTCCTGCTCTGTGACATCCACCGTAGTCCTAAAAAGAGGGGGACAATCACAGTGTCCAGATGGGACCTCATCTTGGAGGACTACAGACAGATCAGGTGGCACATTCTGGGTAACGGGACGGTGGTGTAGCAGACCGGCCTGCAGCTGGTGGACGTCAGTTACACCACCCTTGTGCAGTGGCACAATGAAAGGGTAAAGAGACAGGACACTGTAGTGATGTTGCAGGGGCTCACCCTGCCCTGTCGCTTGTCTGCAGCAGCCGACCCTCTTCCTGCTGCAAACATGCAGCCATTATTTGCAGCCCCCAGCCCGGCCCCTCTCCCCAGCAGCACTGTAGGCCAGGCAAAGATGAAAAGGAAAACCACACCAGCATCTGAGCCATCGGAGGAATCAGAGCGAGGCCTCCCCACCAGCGGCAGCTCTTTCCTGCCTCACCTCCACCCTCGCCCTCCGCTGGTGATGCTGCCTCCACCGGCCTCACAGATGCTGCCTGTATTTCTGGCTGCTCCAAAGACCTTGGTTTTCACCTTGCCATCTGCTGGGGTTGCTGCCCCTACTACCCTCCGCATAATGCTTGCAATAAATGCAGACAGTTCAGGACGATGGAAAAAAGCAACTGTCCTCCCTTAACCCTCCATTTTAAGGACTTCTCTCGTACCCACAGGCTTAGACAGAGGACCACACGTTAGAAACAGTGTAATGGTGTGAGAATTTTATATAACAATAATAATAATAAATAGTAATTTAGCATTATTTATTTTTATTCTGATAAAATAATATTATAATAAGTTATAGATAGATAGATAGATAGATAGATAGATAGATAGATAGATAGATAGATAGATAGATAGATAGATAGATAGATAGATAGATAGATAGATCGAACTTATATATTATATTATTTTATTTATTGAATAAAATTTCAGAATTATCAGTGTGGGTTACTTAAATGATTGATCACATGTGCTGAAATGTGTATCAACAGCATTCAAAATCAGCTTTATTTTGCCTGAAAGATAAGTCTTCCATTAGTACATACAGTACTTTGCAGGCGGATTTATATCAAGCTTGTAAGGTATTTAGTGGGTTTAGTTAAATTTAAATAAAAAACTACATGCAATGATATACAAAAAGATGAAGATACAATAAAATTATGCACACAATCACACAGGTGTACATGAATACTTAGAAAAGAATGGAAAAGGGAAACGAGAAAGTTCCCCCATAATCAGTTCTTTTGGAATGGAACCCGCGATCACATGACTTTTCCTTTTTTTCCCCCTCCTTCCCCATTCCCTTAAACTTAAAGACAAGAAAAATCACAAAAAAGAAATTTTTTTCTCTCTTTTATGGGAAATGACTGTCTTTGAATTGGTTCGGTGGGAAACCAACCTCAAAATGGAGCTTAGTGCAGAATCATGGTCCAAAGCTTTTAGATCAGATGGGAAAATGTTTTCCTGTGACAGACTCAGGGATAGTCTGACTGCAGCGTACCCCAGAGTTTTTAAATAAAATTCTGTAGAAGGGCTTTCTGTCTTTGGTACAAATGCTTTGATTGTGTAAACATTTACATTCAGCGAGGCGATGTGTTTCAGTGGATTCAGGGACGCCCCGTTCTGTTACACAGTGGTACAGAGAAACATTCAAGGTTTTCCTGATGGAGCGCATTAGTGCCATCGTTGTTGTCACAGTTGTGACGCTTTCTATCGGTTATGGCAGCCTTTGCTTGATCACTTGCCTGGTGAGCTTGCAGAGCTTTTACATGAAGGGAGATCGCATTTTGTTTTTAAACATAATTAATGTCTGCATTTTGGTTTTTTGTTTTTTCTTTGACTTTGAATGTGGAATACTGTATATATTCTGACCCAGATGTGTTCATTTGTAACTCATGTACCCGTGTTTTTGTTTTTTTGTTGTTGTTGTTTTTGTTTATTTGTTTTTTTTGTATTTTTTTTCTCAGGTAGTGCAGCTCATCCAGGATGGCTCATCAATGTGAGCTGTGGCCAGAAGGTTTGCTGTGTCTGTCAGCGTTGTGTCCAGAGCATGGAGGTGCTACCAGGAGACAGGCCAGTCCATCAGGAGACGTGGAGGAGGCCGTAGGAGGCAACAACCCAGCAGCAGGACGCTACCTCCACCTTTGTACAAGGAGGAACAGGAGGAGCACTGCCAGAGCCCTGCAACATGACCTCCAGCAGGACACAGATGTGCAGGTGTAGCTCAAACGGTCAGAAACAGACTCCATGAGGGAGGTATGAGGGCCGAAGTCCACAGGTGGGGGTTGTGTTTACAGCCCAACACCATGCAGGACGTTTGGCTTTTACCAGAGAAAACACCAAGATTGGTAACTTGGCCACTGGCCCCTGTGTTCTTCACAGATGGAAGCAGGTTCACACTGAGCACATGAGACAGACGTGTTAGAGTCTGGAGACGTCGTGGAGAACGTTCTGCTGCCTGAACATCCTCCAGCATGACCGGTTTGGCAGTGGGCCAGTAATGGTGGGGGGTGGCATTTCTTTGGGGGGCTGCACAGCCCTCCATGTGCTCGCCAGAGGTAGCCTGACTGCCATTAGGTACCGAGATGAGATCCTCAGACCCCTTGTGAGACCACATGCTGGTGCGGTTGGTCCTGGGTTCCTCCTAGACAGTGCTAGACCTCATGTGGCTGGAGTGTGTCAGCAGTTCCTGCCAGACGAAGCATTGATGCTATGGACTGGCCGTCCGTTCCCCAGACCTGAATCCAGCTGAGCACATCTGGGACATCATGTCTCCATCCACCACAAACTGTCCAGGAGTTGGCAGATGCTTTATGTCCAGGTCTGGGAGGAGATCCCTCAGGAGACCATCCACCACCTCAACAGGAGAATGTCCAGACCTCTTGGGAGGTCCTACAGGCACGTGGAGGCCACACACACTACTGAGCCTCATTCTGACTTGTTTTAAGGACATTACATCAAAGCTGGATCAGCCTGTAGTTGTTTTTCCACTTTAATTTGAGTGTGTCTCCAAATCCAGACCTCCATGGGTTAATAAAACTGATTTCCATTGATCATTTTTATGTGATTTTGTTGTCACCACATTTAACTATGTAAAGAACAAAGTGCTTAATATGAATATTTCATTCATTCAGATCCAGGATGTGTTATTTTAGTCTTCCTTATTTTTTGAGCAGTGTATTTAGGTTGAAATACTATGTTATAATAATAAAATACAGTTAATTAATATAAAATATAACACAGATTCAAAGAGGGCAGGAGGACTTCCTTTGTGTTCCTGGAAAATCACAGCTAGAAACTATTCAATGAATAGACTACCAAGAGCGATTGTTGATGATTTTAATATGAAATATTCATATAAAATATGACAAGAGGGGAAATAATAAACATAGACTTGTGTTGTTTGGATGGTCTTCTGCTTCAGTTCAGCTGTGCTTTGAAGGGACTGGATCACATGGTTCAGAAGTTATTGGGATTTTTTTTCACTCTCTCTCTTTCTTAAGAAATTATTAATATTTTCATTAAAATATGAAGCAATCCAAAAGATTTGGCACCCTGTATAAAAACAAAAATACGTTTTATTTCTCTGTTTACTACAGAATTACTCTTTTCTTTGGAGACACTTGGTCATATGGCCAGTTCATTAAAAATATTGGTTTACCTCCTTTATGAGAATTGCCGTCTTACGGAAAGCCTGCCATTTATTGATGGTCCCTTAAAGGGACCTGGTACCTGGTGTCTGTCAAATGTCCAACCTAAAACTGGTTGCAGCGCGTGCTCATTGTGAACAGCTGCAATGGTTGCATAGCGCGTTGTTGCTGCTCTGCCGTCATTCTGCAGGGCTGCGTGTCCCTACAGCTCTTCTCCTGAAAATCCACCGGGTTATGCTCCATTCAGTGTCAGACTTGCCTCTTTTATTCTCTATCTGAACAGCCAGCGCTGTCACACGCACGCGTGGAATATGACGTGATGCTCGCGCCCCCGTCCCATTCAGCAGCGTACCGGGATCCTCCCTTCAGACGGTCGAGCGCTGGTAAGGAGACGACATTGTCAGAGCTGTTTAACCAGAAACGATCAGTTAAAGAAATCGACCAGTAAGCAGACCAGGATTTGTTTCCAGCCACAATGAAAAGATGGCGCGACTTCTCCGCAACTTGCTGTTTTTTGTGCTGAGACTTGCGCTGCGATTCAGAGTTTGCGGGTATTGGTCGCTGGTTTACGGTTATTGTGCTGTCTGCACCATCGGAGCTCTGCTGAAACTTTGCTGGAACATCGTCTTGAGGCCGACAGAAACCTTCCGATGGGTGATTCGTGAAACTCCCCCGGCTTGTCTGAATGACACGTCCTTGGGAACCCACTGCTATGTCAGGATCAAGGTAAGCTGCGCACTCACACAATCACTTGGAAATGAAAGCTGTCTCGCGCCTCTCAGAGATAAACGAGGTTTTCTTGTACACGTGTGAAACGCATCTACACCTTCCCCTCGTGATGCGTCGTGACAAGCCTAAGTGGGCAGGATTTTTGACTCAATCATGAGGCGGTTTCATCTGAGATGAGTTGATGCTGCAGAAACAGCTGCTGCAGCCTCCAACAGCCAACCTCCATCAGCCAACCTCCAGCTGCCAGCCTCCAGCTACCATCTTCCATCAGCCAACCTCCAGCTACAACCTCCAGCTGCCAGCCTCCAGCTACCAAACTCCATCAGCCAACCTCCAGCTACAACCTCCAGCTGCCAGCCTCCAGCTACCAAACTCCAGCTACCAGCCTCCATCAGCCAACCTCCAGCTGCCAGCCTCCAGCTACCAAACTCCAGCTACCAGCCTCCATCAGCCAACCTCCAGCTACCAGCCTCCAGCTACCAAACTCCAGCTGCCAGCCTCCAGCAGCCAACCTCCATCAGCCAACCTCCAGCTACCAAACTCCAGCTGCCAGCCTCCAGCTGCCAACCTCCAGCTACCAGCCTCCAGCTGCCAACCTCCAGCAGCCAACCTCCATCAGCCAACCTCCAGCTGCCAGCCTCCAGCTACCAAACTCCAGCTACCAGCCTCCATCAGCCAGCCTCCAGCTGCCAGCCTCCAGCTACCAGCCTCCAGCTACCAAACTCCAGCTACCAGCCTCCATCAGTCAACCTCCAGCTGCCAACCTCCAGCTGCCAGCCTCCAGCTACCAGCCTCCATCAGCCAGCCTCCAGCTGCCAACCTCCAGCTGCCAGCCTCCAGCTACCAGCCTCCATCAGCCAACCTCCAGCTGCCAGCCTCCAGCTACTAGCCTCCATCAGCCAACCTCCAGCTACAACCTCCAGCTACCAAACTCCAGCTACCAGCCTCCATCAGCCAGCCTCCATCAGCCAACCTCCAGCTGCCAGCCTCCAGCTACCAAACTCCAGCTACCAGCCTCCATCAGCCAACTTCCATCAGCCAACCTCCAGCTACCAAACTCCAGCTACCAGCCTCCATCAGCCAGCCTCCAGCTACCAAACTCCAGCTACCAGCCTCCATCAGCCAACCTCCAGCTGCCAGCCTCCAGCTACCAGCCTCCATCAGCCAACCTCCAGCTACCAAACTCCAGCTACCAGCCTCCATCAGCCAACCTCCAGCTACCACCCTCCAGCTCCCAGCCTCCATCAGCCAACCTCCAGCTACAACCTCCAGCTACAAACTCCAGCTACCAAACTCCAGCTACCAGCCTTCATCAGCCAACCTCCAGGTGCCAACCTCCAGCTGCCAGCCTCCAGCTACCAGCCTCCATCAGCCAACCTCCAGCTGTCAGCCTCCAGCTGCCAGCCTCCATCAGCCAACCTCCAGCTGCCAGCCTCCAGCTACCAAACTCCAGCTACCAGCCTCCATCAGCCATCCTCCAGCTGCCAGCCTCCAGCTACCAGCCTCCATCAGCCAACCTCCAGCTACAACCTCCAGCTGCCAGCCTCCATCAGCCAGCCTCCAGCTGCCAGCCTCCAGGTACCAGCCTCCATCAGCCAACCTCCAGCTACAACCTCCAGCTACCAAACTCCAGCTACCAGCCTCCATCAGCCAGCCTCCATCAGCCAACCTCCAGCTGCCAGCCTCCAGCTACCAAACTCCAGCTACCAGCCTCCATCAGCCAACCTCCAGCTGCCAGCTTCCAGCTACCAGCCTTCATCAGCCAACCTCCAGCTGCCAACCTCCAGCTACCAACCTCCATCAGCCAGCCTCCAGCTGCCAACCTCCAGCTACCAACCTCCAACAAACCAAACTCCAGCTACCAGCCTCCATCAGCCAACCTCCAGCTGCCAGCCTCCAGCTATCAGCCTCCATCAGCCAACCTCCAGCTACCAAACTCCAGTTTCCAGCCTCCATCAGCCAACCTCCAGCTGCCAGCCTCCATCAGCCAACCTCCAGCTGCCAGCCTCCAGCTACCAAACTCCAGCTACCAGCCTCCATCAGCCAACCTCCAGCTGCCAGCCTCCAGCTACCAAACTCCAGCTACCAGCCTCCATCAGCCAACCTCCAGCTGCCAGCCTCCAGCTACCAAACTCCAGCTACCAGCCTCCATCAGCCAACCTCCAGCTGCCAACCTCCAGTTGCCAACCTCCAGCTACCAGCCTCCATCAGCCAACCTCCAGCTGCCAACCTCCAGCTGCCAGCCTCCAGCTACCAGCCTCCATCAGCCAACCTCCAGCTACAACCTCCAGCTACCAAACTCCAGCTACCAGCCTCCATCAGCCAGCCTCCAACTGCCAACCTCCAGCTGCCAGCCTCCAGCTACCAAACTCCAGCTACCAGCCTCCATCAGCCAACTTCCATCAGCCAACCTCCAGCTGCCAACCTCCAGCTGCCAGCCTCCAGCTACCAAACTCCAGCTACCAGCCTCCATCAGCCAGCCTCCAGCTACCAAACTCCAGCTACCAGCCTCCATCAGCCAACCTCCAGCTGCCAGCCTCCAGCTACCAGCCTCCATCAGCCAACCTCCAGCTACCAAACTCCAGCTACCAGCCTCCATCAGCCAACCTCCAGCTGCCAGCCTCCAGCTCCCAGCCTCCATCAGCCAACCTCCAGCTACAACCTCCAGCTACAACCTCCAGCTACAAACTCCAGCTGCCAGCCTCCAGCTACCAGCCTCCATCAGCCAACCTCCAGCTACAACCTCCAGCTACAACTTCCAGCTGCCAGCCTCCATCAGCCAGCCTCCAGCTACCAGCCTCCATCAGCCAACCTCCAGCTGCCAGCCTCCATCAGCCAACCTCCAGCTGCCAGCCTCCAGCTACCAAACTCCAGCTACCAGCCTCCATCAGCCAACCTCCAGCTGCCAGCCTCCTGCTACCAGCCTCCATCAGCCAACCTCTAGCTACAACCTCCAGCTACAACCTCCAGCTGCCAGCCTCCATCAGCCAGCCTCCAGCTGCCAGCCTCCAGCTACAAGCCTCCATCAGCCAACCTCCAGCTACAACCTCCAGCTACCAAACTCCAGCTACCAGCCTCCATCAGCCAGCCTCCATCAGCCAACCTCCAGCTGTCAGCCTCCAGCTGCCAGCCTCCATCAGCCAACCTCCAGCTGCCAGCCTCCAGCTACCAAACTCCAGCTACCAGCCTCCATCAGCCAACCTCCAGCTGCCAGCCTCCAGCTATCAGCCTCCATCAGCCAACCTCCAGCTACCAAACTCCAGTTTCCAGCCTCCATCAGCCAACCTCCAGCTGCCAGCCTCCATCAGCCAAACTCCAGCTACCAGCCTCCATCAGCCAACCTCCAGCTGCCAGCCTCCAGCTACCAAACTCCAGCTACCAGCCTCCATCAGCCAACCTCCAGCTGCCCGCCTCCAGCTACCAGCCTCCATCAGCCAACCTCCAGCTGCCAGCCTCCAACTGCCTGCCTCCAGCTACCAGCTTCCAGCTACCAGCCTTCATCAGCCAACCTCCAGCTGCCAGCCTCCAGCTACCAACCTCCAGCTGCCAGCCTCCAACTGCCTTCCTCCAGCTACCAGCTACCAGCCTCCATCAGCCAACCTCCAGCTGCCAGCCTCCAACTGCCTGCCTCCAGCTACCAGCTTCCAGCTACCAGCCTTCATCAGCCAGCCTCCAGCTGCCAACCTCCAGCTACCAACCTCCAGCAAACCAAACTCCAGCTACCAGCCTCCATCAGCCAACCTCCAGCTACCAAACTCCAGCTACCAGCCTCCATCAGCCAACCTTCAGCTACCAGCCTCCAGCTGCCAGCCTCCAGCTACCAAACTCCAGCTACCAGCCTCCATCAGCCAACCTCCAGCTGCCAGCCTCCAGCTACCAGCCTCCATCAGCCAACTTCCAGCTACCAAACTCCAGCTACCAGCCTCCATCAGCCAACCTCCAGCTACCAGCCTCCATATGTACCATCTCAAATATTTAATGTTTTATTAAACATTAAATAGGGCAGCGTGGCTCAGTGGATAGAGCGGTCATCTTGTAGCTTGAGGGTTGGAGGTTCGATCCTCGGCCTGTCAAGGTGTCCCTGAGCAAGACACAGAACCCCTAATTGCTCCTGATGGGTTGTGGTAAGCACCTTGCATGGCAGCTTCTGCCCTCAGTGTGTGAATGTGTGTGTGAATGGGTGAATGAATTGTTTAATGTAAAGCGCTTTGGGTATCGTTCCGGGTACAGTAAAACGCTATATAAATACAGACCATTTACCATTTATTGAAATCCTGAGCAATGAATAGACTCAGATCTGTTGAATCTGCAGCAAAGAAACTTTCTGGGAAGACAAACAGCTAGTTGTTGCCGTGTCCTCGGACAACAAAAGGAATCCAGCAACCGGTGTGTGTGTGTCTTTTTCTGCTTATAAGTCCTAAAAAAATGTTTTTTCTCCAGCTAAAGTCGGGAATGTGCATTACACATGAGACTTTGGCAAAAGTTACCTGTTCCTTCAAAGATCACTAGGCATGAGACCAAAAACAAAAGTTTTTTTAAGAGATAACGTCCTTCTAAATGTTTCTTGTATTGTGTCATGTTTTAAGTTCCTTTAACTTTAACAACAGGACAGCCCCAGTAAACTTGGTGATTTTATGTCCACAGTTTCTCCAGCAGGCTGGGGAATGAGATTTCTGGTGAGGTGGAATAAAACATTTTTCCAGCTCAGCAAACTGCTGCATTTCTATTTATTTCTCATATTGCTATCCATTATTCTTCCATGATTTCATTTCCTCCCTCCTTTTCCCATTTAGTTTTTTAATATATAGAGTTGAATGTGTTTTTTTATTTAGGAGTCATTATACCAGAAATAATGCCTC
The DNA here is from genome assembly GCF_017639745.1 of Melanotaenia boesemani. NCBI lineage: Eukaryota > Metazoa > Chordata > Actinopteri > Atheriniformes > Melanotaeniidae > Melanotaenia > Melanotaenia boesemani. The sequence continues at coordinate 34,719,122 of NC_055695.1, read as the reverse complement.
TATCTTTATCTGAACTATATGTGACCTTAAATAGGTCTAACAGCTGTTTGCTGTTTGCTATATCTGCTTCTAACATGTGTTCTTTTACTACTGTTCCCCAGATTTTATAAGTTAACTTGCTCCATGAGTTTCCGGTGGTTCTTTTAAGCTCCAGCTGGCAACTGTCTGCAGTTACTGCTTGTATGGGACTGAGCCTTGTATGAGGGATTACACCAGCATGTCACTGGCCTCAGCTGTGCAGCCCAGTAATGGTCCATAAGAGAAGGGAGGCCCGTCCTCCTTTTCCTTTGGCCTGTTGTAAAGTTTTTAGCTGAATTCGAGGCCATTTACTTTCCCATATATATCTAGATAAAATTTTGTCCCATTCTTTAAATTCTCTCAGTCTTATTTCTACTGGCAGCATTTGAAATAAATGCAGTAATTTGGGGGGAAGTTAATTTTAATTCAATCAATTCTTGAAGTCAAGTTTGGATATGTTATGTCCTCTTTTATTCTCCTTTGTATTGGTAAGTCATTCTAGCATTCTAGCAGTTTTGATAGATTTTGTGGTGTTATAACTCCCATTCTGTTTGCAAAACTAAGTGGTAATTATTTTTAATTTCTTCTGGAAGGCTAAAATTATATTTAGTTGTGTTTTTCTGACAGTAATTCTGTAACTGGATATCTTACAGAAATATTCAAGTGATGTCATGAGTGTAGGTAGAGACTCTGTTGGTTGTCCCAAAAAGATCAGCCAATTTCTGCTCCTTCCCATGCAAAACAACATCCTTTATGTCTTTATTTTGTCTCACAAATTGAGCAAAGGGTTCCAGATATAAAGCAAATAGGAGGCGACAGTGCACCTTCCTGTCTTTTAGACAGAAACTCTTCGATAAGTAACCATTTACTGTAACTAGCTGCAGGTTTATTATATACCGCCTCTACTGTTTCAGTAACAGTTTCATGGAGGACAAATTTATGTGAAAGTCGATAAATCCACTAAGTCAAAAACCTTTTCTGCATCAATACTAAAGATCAGTGCTGCTGTTTGGTTCTCTGGAGATGGTTGATGACACGTAGCGTCCGTCGTGTATTATCTTGGGTGAAGCCTGCTTGATCATTATGTACCAGACTGGGAAAGTAAACTACCTGCAGTCCACATTCATATTGGTCTATATGATCCACATTCTCATTTCCCTTTATTTTCTTTGGGGATGACAGAGATTGTTGCACCGGGGTACTCGTGCCTTCTTTAGAACCCAGGTCAGGGTAGGAAGCATCACTGGGATCAGTTCTTCTTCCAGCTCCTTGTTCTGTTCATCATAAATCCACCTGGTCCTGCTAATCTGTGGAATTTCAATCTACTTGTTGCTGCTTTTAGCTCCTTTTCTGTCATGTCCTCACTCATAATTCATTCTGTTTTCCGTTGAACATCAGTAATTCCAGAGTCTAGGAAGCGTACCATTTCAGCCATGCTGCTTTTTATCATAAAGTCTGATAAAATGTTTCAGCGGCTCCCTGATTTTCATTTAGTTTATTTTTTATTATCTTTGTATTTGGGTCGTTAATTTTATGAATTGTGTTCTCTGCTATTTTCTTTTTAAGCCTCCAGGCCAGGACTTTCATTGAATTGGAGCCACCTAGGGCTTTTGTTTAAGAAACACCAGGTTTTTCTTTATTTCCTGCATAGTCAAATCTTTCATTTCATTCCGTATTTTTCTGATTTCTGCCATTGCACCTGAGTGAGGTGAAGAGTAACAAGTAAAGTCTGGTTCGGATGTATCTCTCTCAATATTACGATTAATCCAACCTTCTCAAATAATGTGTTAATTTTCTTAATTAAAGAGTTTTTCCTTTGTTCCCTCATTGGAGGTATTTAGTGCAGGTTGTCAATGTATATTAAAATCTCCCCCATGGATTAGAAGGCCCAGTGTTTCTGCTACCATCATATTAGAGATGCACCGATACCCACATCAGATATCGGCTCCGATATTGACTAATTAGCTGGATCTGATATCGGATGAATGAGGCCGATCCAGTTTTTCGATCCGGTCAGTTTTTTTTTTTTTTATTAATATCATACACAGCAATACAGTTACAGCATCTAGTCACTTCAATTCCATGTTTGCAAGCTGGTTACGTCAGCATGCTAGTGACGAGCAAACACAGAGCAACATGGAGCGAGCGCCGGACCGAACCAAGTCTGCTGTATGGAAATATTTGATAAGCTTGATACACCAACAAGTCCGACTGCTACATGCAAATTGCGAGGGGTGGTGATAACGTTGCTAAATACAACAACACAAACTTAAATAAGCACCTCCAAAAGCACCATGCTAAAGAGCACACGGAGCTCCGAACGAAGGCAGAGAGCACAACGAAGCAGCTAACTTTGGTAGACGCACTGCAAAGACTGGACAAACTTCCAGCTGGTAGCGTGAAAGCAACAAACATAACGGAGAAGGTTATGGAGTTAATTGTTTTAGATTCCCAGCCCCTCTCTGTTGTTGATAACGAAGGATTTGGCCGCCTGATGGAACATCTTGGGCCAAGGTACACTTTACCATCTCGAAAATATTTCTCTGAGACCGCTCTGCCTGAACTGTACAAGTGTACAGACACATATGAGAGGAATTAAAGGATATAGCATCATTGAGCTTCACCATAGATATCTGGAGCTCCGACCTGTGCCCCATGAAGCTTTAAGTTTAACTGTGCACTGGTTAGACGCGAGTTGTTTACCTCACAGCGCAATGCTCCAGGCAAAAAACTTCCCCGGATCACACAGGAGAAGGGATTTCGGCTGCTATAAAGGGAATGCTTGATCATGCCAGCAATATGAAAAACGCCATGGACAACATGGGGGCGCTCATACGCTGCAGCTCGTTGGCAGCTCATTGGCATCAGTCCCTCGTCGTCAACGAGGGAGTGATGCCAATGCAAGCTGCCGACAGATTGTGGGACATTTTAAACATTCCCCACTTGCATATTCAAGGCTCCATGATATCCAGCTCCAAATGCAAATGCCACCTAAACGCCTGCAACAAGACGTCAGGACGAGGTGGAACAGCACGTATTATATGATAGAGAGTCTTCTGGAGCAGAGGCGAGCCCTCGGTGCCTATGTTGCTGATCATAACCTGCCCGCGACATTGACAATTAACCAGTGGACTTTGCTGGAAAAAACCGTGACTGTTTTAGCACCATTTGAAGAGCTCACTAGGAAAGTCAGCTCATCCACCGCCTCCGCCGCTGATGTCATTCCAGCCGTCACAGTCCTGAAGCGCATCCTGGCCAAGGAAAATGAGGCCGATTCTGGCATCAAACAATGAAAACGACCCTGCTACAAGCTGTCGACAAACGATTCAACACTGCGGAAGATGAACCCCTGTATGCACCTGCCACCTTGCTGGATCCCAGATATAAAGACAGGTGAGATAGTAAGCCTGTTAACATTACGTAATATAATTTTTATCTCCATAGTAACATGCAGTTGTGTGCAAGTTTGAATGTGGTAAGATGCCATTATGTACATTTAAAGTTAGTATAAAATATAAATGATATGTTTTTTAAACAGCAATTGTGTGTGCGTTGTTTTGTGTGCAAGTCATTTAAAGCCCATAATTTCCCCTAGCTTTGTTTTATTTTTGTTTCAGATACGTCTCAGGCGCAGACTCCACAAAGCCTATGAAAGACATACGGACTCAAGAAATTCAGGAAGCTGACTTGGGGAGCAGCAGACCTAAAGCATCAGAGGCTTCAGAGCCAGCAGACAAGGCCCCTCGGTTGGAAGCAGCAGCAGGACCAGCAGCAGCATCACCACCACTAAGTAAGAGCAGCTTAATGGAGGAATTTGATCAGATTCTGGAGGAGTGTGAGGATCCTGGTGAAGCAATCAACACAAGCTCTGCCGCCCAAGTGCATACTTTTTTTTACTGAGAGAACAATTGCTACCTTAGACAACCCTTACCAGTACTGGGGAGTCAACAGGGATCGGTTTCCTAACCTTGCTGCAACTGCCAGAAAGTACCTCTGTGCCCCTGCACAAGTGTAGAAAGTGAGACTGTTCAGGACAGCCTCCAACGTTGTGAATGAGAAAAGAAACAGACGGACACCAGAGAGAGCAGAAAGTCTTATTTTCATGAGAAAGAACCTGCCATTGCTCCTGAAGTGAGTAGTTTGAGCAGGTCAGGTCAGGTGTGAGCACAAAATGTTTATAAAGTTTTATTTAAGCTCGTTCTTCTGATACTTGTTTGTTCTCAGCTGCTATATTTTATATTGGATTTAGAATTTCTAAATGTTTACATGGAAGTGTTACTTCTGTTCATTTTGTATTTTTGACAAAGTTCATTTTGCCACTTGATTCTTGGGTTTCAGCTGCAATATTTTATATTTTTTAATATCTGTTTGCAGTGCACTAAATGTTTACATAGAAATGTTATTTCGTTTTGCTGCTAATGTACAATTTGTTATTTGTTAATAAATAATACTAAGTACATTTATATCTGTGTTAATTTAACAAGGCTAATGTTTAGCCTGATGCCTTCACTCACATGGCAAGGCATACAGTTCATTCATTCAACAGTAGTATCGGATCGGTATCGGCCGATACATTCAGCCCAGGTATCGATATTGGATTGGATCGGAAAAACCTGGATCGGTGCATTACTACATCATATCTGAGTTATGGCAGCGCGTACACACAGGATAGCCACCCATTCCTTCGTCCCAGTTTATAGGAAGAGGAAACAACTTTTCTGAATTCTTCTTCTTTTTCATTTTCCAGTTCTTTACTGTCTAGATGGCTTTCCTGTAGATACACAATTTGTGCTTGTTCTTTCTTCATTTTAGTTAGAATTTTTTGCGTTTAATCAGATTTAACAGACCATTCACATTACATGAAATCTGAGCTATCGGTCATGCTTTGAATGTTTCTGAGATATCAATTCCCTGGTATAAGCAATCCACTTTATATACTTATATGTGTGTGTATAAAAGAGAAATAAATTATTGTATATTATGTATTATGTTAAAAGTAATTAAAAAGTAAAGAAAAACCAATAAAAGAGCAGTTGTTCTGACTTCCAAACGTGGGGTCTTCAATATGACCTTACTAAGCCCTGTCAAAAGAGGGGCTTTGAGTGGGGGTCTCTCTCATCTGATGGTGGGAGAGGGCCTTCCTTTGCTATCCTACGGACGCTAATTCCTTTAGCAACCTAAAAAAATAGCATCCGGCTTTTAATTGTCTCTCCTGCCATTCGTTATGCTTACTTTAGCGTAGAAAGTGTCATGATGGCGGTTTATGCTCTGGGTTTTATTATTCAGGGTCATGCTAGTCCTGTGCTGCTTTCTGTGTCCTGCTCATTATCATCACTACCTCATCTTGGTCTATCAGACCATCTCTCGCTGTTCTTATTTCCAGCCTATACCCCCCTCAGGAAAGCATCTAGGCCAGTCTAAACTACCATCACTACATGGCCTGAGGGGGCTATATCACAACTTCAGGACTGTTTTGGTGACACACAATGGGACTTGTTCATCCAGGATGACCTGGAAACATATACTGAGACGGTGCTATTCTACATCAAGTGCTGTTCAGACAATGTAACAATCAGAGAGGTCAGAAAGCTCCTCAAGGGCCACAAAACAAAAACAAGATCAAAATCATCTAACAGACAACACTAGGAGGGTGTGGCAGGGCCTACAGCAGATCACCAATTACAAAGGAAGATCGGACAGCTTTGCACTCAGTGATGCCTCCCTGGTTGAGGAACTAAATCAGTTCTTTGCCAGGTATCCAACCCCCCCCCCCCAGAGCTGAGTGAACAAGATACGAGACAGTTAATCCCAGGAAGGCTTCTGGACCAGACGGCATCCGCAGTAAAGTTCTGCAAGCATGTGCTGGAGTTTTCACACATATTTTCAACATCTCTCTTGCGCTGCATGTGGTACCATCCTGCTTAAAATGCTACCATCATTCCGGTCCCCAAAAAGGAGAAGTCAGCTACAGAAAATCTAAATGACTACAGACCTATTGCACTGATCCCTATGATCATGAAATGTTTTGAGAAACTGGTCCTTAACCACATTAAATCGTGAAGTGAGCGGAGGAGGCTACCAGCGAGCCACGTGGTGCTATAGCTAGGCTAGCTGCACTGCGTCACCTTCCAACATCCAGGATCTTGATATCTCAACGCATGCAATGTTTTGCAAGAGTAACAGGCCTGCAACGTCTTTCCCTTTGAGTCCGTGGATCCGTGAGTTAACGAGGAGCCGTGAGTAACCTTGACTGTGTGTGTGTGTGTGTGTGTGTGTGTGCCCACCACCACCGCTAAATAAGGAGACTGTTCGCTCGCTTGTTCACTACTGTTGTTTGAGTATTGTTCTGTGTGTTGGCGTATTGAGCTAAGAGCTAAGCGTACAATATTGTGGTTTTGAAGGAGGAAAAATACATTGAAACTAACAAGGTTTACATCTAATCTGTAGGGGTTTTGATTTGTTTGGGGAATATTATATTGTTTTTTGTTTTAATTTGTACGTCTATTTGGGGATTTATATTTTGTTTCTGGGGGTTTAATATTTATTTTTGCCATATTATTGTTTATTAAAACTAAGGCCTTACAGTTTGCCTAAAGTTGAGTCATCTCTGGGTCATATCTTTCTTACATAGGACTATTCTGCATAATACTGGTTTGACATTTAAGTTTGGAAATATCCACTTACTAGGTGCACCTTGGTGGTATCGACCTTTACGTAAAACGAACCCAAGCACCCACCATTCTCATCCTAAAGAGTGGCTGTATGGGTGCTACAAATGTATAAGTTGTTATATGTCTTGTCTCTCTGTTTTTTATGAGTTTTCATGTTTTCGTGTATACGGAGTGCCGAGCAATCTCGTTACACTACTATGTGTAATGACAATAAAGGCTTTGAATTGATTGAATTGAATTGATCTACTGCAGTCTTTGTCCCTCATCTACAGTTTCTTCAAGAAATTTTTTAAACAAAAATTCCCTCACAGTTCACTTCATAAGTTACTCTCTTTTTAAAAGAAAAAAAATTATGTCTCCATATAGTCTTTCAGTTCAACAGTTTCTCTCTTTTTTTCTTTTTTTTCCAACAAAGATTCACTCACCATCGTTTCTCAGTCATTCCTGCTCTTAACATGTATGTATGTATGTATGTATGTATTTATTTATTTATGTATTTATTTATTTATTTATTTATTTATTCTTACACAATCCTTTTTTAATTGTTGGCCCAATTTCCATCAGGACAGTCTCCATTTCCTGCAGCTCCTTGTCCACCTGATTGATAGCGGTGATGGTTCCTTCAGCACCTGCAGGACTTCCACAACTGCAGCGATGGTGGGTGGAGTCTCTGGCCTCACCCTCTCCACCCACAGCTGCAGCCCCGCCCACCCAGCTGGAGCCCCAAGGAACTAGAAATAAATATTAGTTAACACTAAATAAACTATTCGTTATGCTTACTTTAGCGTAGAAAGTGTCATGATGGCGGTTTATGCTCTGGGTTTTATTATTCAGGGTCATGCTAGTCCTGTGCTGCTCTCTGTGTCCTGCTCATTAGTTCACCTCACCTGTGTGTAGTCAGCCCTCTGTGCATATATTTCAGTTTTCCTTTGTCACGTCACCCGTTGTGTTGCCCTGTAGGTCTCGCCAGTGTAAGTTGTTAATTAAAACCTTTGTTCCAGCAACTGCCTCCGTCCAGCCTTTGGGTCCTCACGTCCACACCTCATCCATGACAGAAATATTCATCAGTGCAGCTAGTAGGACGTACTTGCCACAGACAAGACAGAAACATCGACTCAGGCAAGAGCAAAGGAGGTGGTCTGTTTATTTAAATTCACAATTGGTGCACTAACATCAGGATTGTGGCTCGTCACTGTTGTGCTAATTTAGAGGCCATCTCCATGGTATGTACACCGTTTTATTTACCTCAAGAGTTGAGTGCAGTCACTATTACAGCAGCATTTATACCCCCCGACGCTAATGCTAGAAATAGTAAATAAATAGCTGAGAGCCCATGTTACGTCCTCGTGCTCTAGGGGTAAGGAGGACGGAACACAAAGAGAGCCGAATACCAGAGTTAAAAGGAAATACAATTTATTTTAACAAAATGGGTTCCAGATACCGCTCTGGTATCGGCCAAGCTAAACAAGAACAACGCAAAATGATAAACCAACTTAAAGTGTCCCGTTACAGGGTATCACAAGCACTATAATAATCAAAAGAGAATGTCCACAAAAAACAGAGTAATCAACTTAAAGTGTCCCGTTAAAGGGTATCACCATTACTATGAAAAACAATCAAAAGAAAATGTCCACAAAAACGGGTAACACGCACAAAGGCGGAATTAAGTATACAAAAACAAACCAAAGTTAACTTCACCTCACTCAGGGTAGGGAACACCACACACATCAACTTAAAGTCCTTAATGTTATTCCTTAACTCGCCAAATTCACACACAATAGTCCACAATCCTCTCAGCCTGGCAGGCATGTGTCCCACTGTCCACAGCTGCCCCGAATGATGCTGCTGATGAGGTTATGTAGGGCTCCAATGACGAACAGCCCGCCTTCCGATAACGAGCCGGCCAATCCAGGTGCCAGGTGAGGGGGTGGGGCGGTGCCACATGATGCACCCTGTCAGTCAGCTCAGCTGCCACCAGGCTGCAGTCCTGCTGGTCGCCGAGCCGGCAAGCAGGCGGCCGTAACACTCCCCTCCTTAAAGTGGAGCTCCATGCTTCACTCAGGCAGTAACTGGATCCGGGATACAATGAGTGTGCTCGGCATGGATGATTATCACATCAAACATATTTCAAGAAGACACATTTCACATAAAGTTCATACACACGTAATGTTTTCACATTTTACACACCAACCCTTGACAAAGCGTCAGCGAACACGTTCTTGCTGCCTTTCTTGTGTCGGATTTCTAAAGGGAATTCTTGCATTAGTAGGGCCATCTCATAAGTCGTTGGTTATGATTGTACATCCTTGACAGGAACGTAAGAGGGTTGTGGTCGGTGTAAACAAGAATTGGCACAGGGGAAGATCCCAAGTACACCTCGAAGTGCTGTAGTGCCAATCCGAGAGCCAAGGTTTCCTTCTCAATAGTGGAATAATGGAGCTGGTGCCGGTTAAACTTTTTAGAGAAATAGCAGACGGGATGGTTGTAACCGTCAGACCCAGTCTGCAGGAGCACGGCGCCTGCACCCACAGCACTAGCATCTACCTCCAAAAGAAACGGCTGGGTTAAGTCAGGTGCGCGCAGCACGGGCGCGTGTAATAATAATGACTTAACGCTGTCGAACGAATGTTGACACGCAGGAGTCCAGCAGAAGGTACTCTTTGGACTCATTATTGATGTAAGGGGCTCGACCACGGTCGCATAATTCCTACAGAATGATCTGTAATAACCTGTCAGACCTAAGAAACGGCGCAGCGCCTTTCGGTTCTCCGGTACGGGGAAATCAACCATAGCGGATATTTTGGCTTCCACGGGCCGCACGCTTCCCTGTCCTACTTGTCGTCCTAAATAAGTGACGGTGGCCTTAGCAAAGTCACATTTTGCTAGGTTCAAAGTTAAAGAGGCGCTAGCTAGGATGGTAAACACAGTACGCAGCACTGTCATGTGTTGCTCCCATGATTCTGTGTAGATCACCAAGTCATCCAAATACATGCTGCAATGGGGAACTTCACCGAACAACGTATTCACCAAACGTTGAAAGGTGGCCGGGGCATTACACATGCCAAATGCCATGACTTTGTATTGGAGGAAGTGATCGGGTGTTACAAAAGCGGAAATCTGGGAGGCACGGGGTGTAAGTGGGATCTGCCAGTATCCCTTAAGCAGATCCAACTTACTGACGAACTTTGCATTCCCCACAGCGTCAATGCAGTCGTCTATACGGGGTAACGGGTACGCGTCGGGAACAGTTACAGCGTTCACCTTGCGATAATCTGTTATAAAACGCGGTGTTCCGTCAGGCTTGAGCTCGACTAGGCACGGGGAGCTCCAAGCACTACTACTGGGTTGGGCTAATCCATTTTCCAGTAGATATTCTACTTCTTGTTTCATTAACTGTCTTTTAGTAGGGTTGGCACGGTAGGGATGTTGTTTTATGGGTTTGGCGTTCTGGACGTCAATGTCATGCGTTACTACGGTAGTTTGTGTATCTTTAAATATGCACGCGTACTCTTGCACTAAGTCGCGAATATCCGTCTGTTGCGCACGGGGTAGATGCTGCAGTAGAGAAGGCAGATCCTCCAGCATCTGTGAATTTGGTAACTGTGGAGTTAAACGGGGCTCTACCGGTGGAGCGGGATCGGGAGCACACCCACTCGATTCCTTCACCAGTAGGCCAACGTTCTTAATCGGAGTCACACTTTCCGTCGAATGCGGTACACGGTGGATATATGCTTTAAGCATGTTTACGTGACAGACACGAGTCTTCCGCTTGCGGTCCGGTGTTGCTATAATGTAACACGTATCACTTATACGGGTCTTGACAATATAAGGACCTGAAAAGCGAGCGGACAACGCAGTACTGGACAAGGGGAGCAGAGCTAACACTTTTTCTCCCTCCTGAAAGTGTCTAGTGACAGCTTTCTTGTCATAATGGGCTTTCATCTCCGCCTGCGAACTTCGCAAAGACGCAGCAGCGAGCTCGCGCGCGTGTCGCAAGCGAGTGGTGAGATCCGTGACGAAATCTAGTGCGTTCTTTTCCGGACTACTAGCTTCTAGCAGTTTTTCTTTAAGTACCTTTAAGGGCCCACGAAGTTGATGGCCGAAAACTAACTCGGATGAACTAAAACCTAAGGATTCGTGAGGCGCCTGTCGAACAGCGAACAGCGCGTATGGGAGCCCCTCGTCCCAGTGTTTCACGTCGCTGTAACAGTGCTTGCGAAGTACGGATTTTACTGACTGGTGCCAGCGTTCCAGTGCTCCTTGGCTTTCAGGGTGGTACGCGCTGGAAGTGACATGTTTAATGTCTAACTCCCTTAGTGCTTGTGCAAAAAGTCGTGACTTAAAGTTAGTTCCTTGGTCTGTCTGTATTACTCGCGGCAGACCAAAAGTAGAAAAGAACTTTATCAATGCCTTAGTAATTGTCCTTGCGGTTATCCGTCGGAGCGGTATTGCTTCCGGATAACGTGTTGCCGTACACATTAACGTTAACATGAACACATTTCCCGATCTCGTTCTGGGTAATGGGCCTACACAATCAATAATTAGTCGTTCAAACGGTTCCCCCACTGCAGGTATGGGATGCAATGGTGCACGGGGAACTGGTTGGTTGGGTTTCCCCACCATCTGGCATACATGACAGCTCTTTACGTACGCGACCACATCCTTCTTCAGGCCTGGCCAGAAGAAGTGTTTTAACACCATCTGATATGTTTTGTTAATACCTAGATGTCCCAACCATAAGGCATCATGCGCGTGCTTAAGAATATGCTGACGGTAAATGCTCGGCACAACAAGCTGTGTCTCAACATTCCAGTCCTCGTCTGGTATCTCCACCGGACACCAGCGTCGCATTAACACGTCGTTGTTTAAGAAAAACGAGCTAGGCTTCATCTCGGCCCCCTCAGCACTCACCACTTGTGGGTAACAAGGTTGCAAGGTGGGATCCTCCCTCTGCGCGTTGATCAGCTGGGTTCTCGAAAGGGGAGGGAGCGGGAGAGCAGAGAACACGGGGGAACTCCGAGCTTTTATGTCGGAGACCCCTGTCTCAATCTCACTTCCCGCACCCTCATCTGTAGGAGAAACAATAAAACTATCAGACAGGTCAATGTCATCATCATGTACCTCGTTGTTTTTATGTTTTTGTGAACGGGTTACCACTCCCGTTGGCAGGGTTTCCTGTTGCGTCTCTTCACGCGTCGGAACTCCCACAACTTCCAATGAGGGAATGACACAGCCACCAGCTATGTCATTTCCCAGCAAAACAGTGACATTTGCCACGGGAAGCTCGGCACAAACCGCCATTGGGTAGCTGCCACTAACCAATGCAGTTTTTAAGTGCACAGTGTGTACTGCGCGCGGAGTGTATTTCATCTCCACTCCCCGCAGGAATACGTCATATCCTGCCGACGAGGTCTCGGAGAAAGGAAGCGCATCTGCCAAAATAAGAGTCTGTGACGCACCTGTGTCTCGCAGCATGCGTACTTCTCTTTCATCCTCCACTCGTCCTGTTAAAGAAACAGTTCCAGTTATAATGAACGGTTGAAAGCACAGATCCACATCCTCCTTCACTGGATTTTTCTGGCTCACAAAACCAACTCCTTTTGAGGAGGTGTGTTTATTTTCCACTTGCTTAAACTTGTGACAGTCCGCAATAAAATGACCCGGCTTATGACAGTAAAAGCAGAGCCTCTCCTCGGGCTTCTTAGCCTTCATGTCAGATCCTTTTCTTACAGCCGGTGTTTCAGGTTTCTGGAACACCGTCCTATGTGTGAGGACGTATTCGTCCGCCATTGTTGCAGCAGAAGATAGCAGAGTTACTTTCTGCTCATTTAAATGAATAACCAGCCCTTCTGGTATTCTATTTTTGAACTCTTCTACTAAGATTAATTCACGGAGGGCTTCAAAAGTTTCTACACCACACGATGCACACCATCGGTCAAAGAGAGTACATTTTTCTCTTGCATATTCCACATAAGTCTGAGAGTATTCCTTTCTATAAGTGCGGAATTTCTGGCGATAAGCCTCCGGAACCAGCGCATACGCCTTGAGAACCGTGGCTTTCACTACTTCATAATCCTGGCTAGCCACAAGAGGGAGCGCTGCTACTACCTCTTGCGCTCTTCCAGTTAAGCGGCATTGTACCAGGAGAGGCCAACACTCTTTCGGCCATGCTAGAGCAATAGCGATTCGCTCGAAGGCAGGAAAATAACTGTCCACATCCGATTCCCGAAACCCTGGAACAAAAGGAATAGATTTAGAGACATCAAATGGTAAAGCCAGTCCCTGGGATGGACCAGGTAATCCGGGTGGGGAGACACTTGCCTGAGCGCTCAGCTCCGCTTGCCGCAAGCGCACCGCTTTGTCGGCTTCAATTTCCAACCGGCGTACCTCTAGTTGGAACTGCCGCTCCTGAGCTTTCTCCTGTGCCTCTAAGTGAAGCTTGGCAAGCCGCAACCTCAACCGAGCATCCCCTCCGGACGCTCCCTGGCTACTGTCGAGCACGAGAGGGTCAAAGCGGGGGAGTGTGATCGGAGTCGTAACCCGATCATCTTCTCCAGATGCCTCTCCCTGCTCCGGCAGAGTGGGTCGGACTTTCTGCTCAGCGATCACCGGATCCATGCTCTGGGCATGATCCTCAGCACCAGGAGACCCAGTCGGCGTCTCGGAACCAACAGGCATACACACAATGTCTCTTTCCACCAAACCCGCTATTACCACTGACCTCAATTCCCGTTTCCTATAATGTTTCAGCCATGGGATATCGAAGTGATCAGCTATCACCGTTAAGTCGTCCTTACGACAATCCATCACCTGATCTAGAGATGGATTCCCCAGAAACCTCTCTAAATCGAAGGCGACCTTCTTTTTAACCATTTTAACCACAGGTACAATGACTACCAAATGCGGAAGTTAATCCTTACCGTGATGAGGTGCCGTCACACGTTCCTGTTGTCGCAAAAAAAAACGTTCAGCAGAACACACAGAGTCCTCTGACTCTATTCTAACAATATACACGTTATATTTATAAGTAATAATAACAATAATTAATAATCTCCCGGACGAGCCCCCATTATGTTACGTCCTCGTGCTCTAGGGGTAAGGAGGACGGAACACAAAGAGAGCCGAATACCAGAGTTAAAAGGAAATACAATTTATTTTAACAAAATGGGTTCCAGATACCGCTCTGGTATCGGCCAAGCTAAACAAGAACAACGCAAAATGATAAACCAACTTAAAGTGTCCCGTTACAGGGTATCACAAGCACTATAATAATCAAAAGAGAATGTCCACAAAAAACAGAGTAATCAACTTAAAGTGTCCCGTTAAAGGGTATCACCATTACTATGAAAAACAATCAAAAGAAAATGTCCACAAAAACGGGTAACACGCACAAAGGCGGAATTAAGTATACAAAAACAAACCAAAGTTAACTTCACCTCACTCAGGGTAGGGAACACCACACACATCAACTTAAAGTCCTTAATGTTATTCCTTAACTCGCCAAATTCACACACAATAGTCCACAATCCTCTCAGCCTGGCAGGCATGTGTCCCACTGTCCACAGCTGCCCCGAATGATGCTGCTGATGAGGTTATGTAGGGCTCCAATGACGAACAGCCCGCCTTCCGATAACGAGCCGGCCAATCCAGGTGCCAGGTGAGGGGGTGGGGCGGTGCCACATGATGCACCCTGTCAGTCAACTCAGCTGCCACCAGGCTGCAGTCCTGCTGGTCGCCGAGCCGGCAAGCAGGCGGCCGTAACAGCCCATCCCGAGGGAGGGCACATTATTGCAGGGGATTTTAATCATGCAGGACTCAAGTCTGTGCTCCCAAGCTTTCATCAATATGTGTTCTGTGCAACTAGAGGTGAAAAAACCTTGGATCAGGTTTATTCCAATATTAAACATGCACAATAGACCGTCTCTCTACCTCATCTTGGTCTATCAGACCATCTCTCTGGTGGGTGGAGTCTCTGGCCTCACCCTCTCCACCCGCAGCTGCAGCCCCGCCCACCCAGCTGGAGCCCCAAGGAACTAGAAATAAATATTAGTTAACACTAAATAAACTGCTACCAGTTACTGTTCACCTCTGTGGGATTCAAACTTCGATCTTCTGCATGACAGACGGATGCTCTACCGACTGAGATATCCATTCATACGTTCTGACTTCAGCGCTTCTTCCCTTCTGACTCTGTGATGACAGCGTCTCCACCTGCTGCCACTATTCTGTCTTTTTGACACCAGCAACGTCCACGCCTTGTCCACCAGTTAAACATTTTTACGTTTGTCAACGTGGTCGGTCAGGATCTCTGTCTCACACCCTGAAAAATTCTGCTTCTTCCCTCTTTTTCCCTCCTGAGCCACCATGGAAATGATGTGATGAATATGTATTACAGGCATCCACCTGAACATTTATAGCCACCATGTGGGCGGGGCAAAGCGTTCCCTCACGTGCGCCCGCTTTAGAGTTGATTCTGGTTTATAAACAGAAACAGCCATGGGACGTGTGTGCGCACGCTTCTATAAATCTGAACGTAGAAGTGTGCAGCATTTGCTTTTTGTGCCGCAGACGCCGCCTGTAGTTTGCTTTGCTTCGTACAGTTTGATAAATGAGGCTCCTGGTCATTCTGGTGACTCTGTATTCTAATATTACTGTATTCTGATTCTAAACAAGCTTCCCATAGTTATGCTGTTGGTTACTCTTCATACTGTATTTTCTGCCCAGCTGCACTCAGTAAGTGTGCAGATTTGTTCTGTCGTTGCTGTAAGACAGTTTAGCCTTTATGTGTTAATATGTTTGTGTGTCTTTTCTTTGCCTAGGAGTCTGGCCTGAGGTTTCACTATGTTGCTGCTGGAGAGAGAGGAAAGCCACTCATGCTTTTTTTGCATGGGTTCCCTGAGTTCTGGTAGGTGAAAATAAAAATAGAAGATGAGCTTCTGTGTGCATGTTTTCACATTTCTAAAACTTCACTGAGCGTATTCCTTTGCTACAACTGCTGATGCAGCACTGTTAAACCCTTTAGTCTGGCTTGGGAACTGCAAACACACAAAAGAGTTAACACTGCAGGTAACAAGGCCCCCAGCATTCTGGGTCTCCACCTGATATGAAATGAAAAAGTGCATTATCACTGGAATGTGACCAAAGTTGTCAAGAGCTATAAGTCTGTGCCTATCTCCAGCCTCTGAGCTGAGGACAGGACCAGGACTAATTAACTGTAGATGGGAACAGTTTCTGCTTCACTTGCTGTGCTCAGAATGACAAACTGTACTGCGAGTGAGATGGTCAAAATACCTCACAGCTTTAGAAAGAAGGCAGTTCACATTCATCAGAGGGAGAATGATGGTGTTCAAGGGTCTTAATTTACTTGAGTCTTCATCTATATAAGATCTGAGGCTTTAGTGCAGCAGTCTTGTCCTGACTCATCAGAACCACAAGCAGGGCTCTGCATCTTCTTTCCTCCATCACTCAGGAGGGGGAGGAGAAGGGTGGGGTTCAAGCTGATGAGAGCCATCTACAGTAGAGAAGATCTTGAGTGAGGGAAGTCAACATAGTCCACAGTGGGTGGATTAGAAAAAAGCATATTTTATTATCCAGAGGTGAGACATACAGACAAACAGAGGCAGTAATTGATTAAGCCAGGTTTAGCCTTAATCAAAATATTCATGGTTTTCACAGAATCTCAGTCACACATTGCTGCTCTATAAACCATGTTCTAGGCTTAACATCTGGTCTCTCTGTTTGTGCAGCAGCTGCTTCCTCCCTCTCCTCTCATGTTGCTCCATGAATCATGGCGGCTGTCGGTGATCAGCTGATCAGCTTTTCTCTCTTGCTGTGTGTGTTTATGGATCAGCTGCGAAGGAGGAATCTAGCGGTTCATGTTCACACCGTCACATATTTACCCCAAAGTGTTGTTGTTGGCAGGACCTTCTCTAACACGGTAACTGCTGGTGGTAGACAGGGTTTATACTTCAGCTATGCAGGGGCGGGTCTAGAAAAGTTCTGATAGGGGGCCAGGCAGGAGCACTGACCAGGAAAAGGGGGGCACAGATGAGACCTTTTTTAGGTCTGGATTTTGTGGAACACTGAACTGATTATTACAGCTAAATTTAAGATAAGATAATCCTTCAATAGTCCCACAGTGGGAAATTTCAGTGCAAAAAACCAGTGCAAAAACAACATTACAGGTACAAGAACAAAAACTGTGATTATCTAAAAAAAAAAGTAATTATCCAATGTAAAAATGTGAAGAAAAACTAGTAAAACAAGCAGATAATGATGTATTTTACCAGCAGGTGTTTACTTTGGGTGAAGCTGCTGTAGGACTTTTATCACTGCTACACAAACACTCACACTTCAATGATAAAAAGAAAAAGCTGTTTTTATCCAGATCATCAGTTTTATCAGAGTTTCTTCATCAATGTCGGCTGTTTAACTTCAGTTGTCACATCTGCTGCTTTTAGGACAGAAATTATCACCGTGGAGACGGTTGGTGAGATGATGGTATAAGAATTCTGAATTATGATCTAGAACAGTGATTCCCAAACCTTGTCCTCAAGGCACACTATTCTGCAGGTCTTTGATGTATTCCTGCTACAACACACCTGATTCAAATTCATGGCTCATTAGCAAACTTGAGCAGAGCTTGTCAGAGTAACATTTAATTTTAATCAGGTGTGTTGCAGGTGGGAGACATCTAAGACCTGCAGGATAGTGTGCCTTGAGGACCAGGGTTGGAAATCACTGATCTAGAACATGTAGTGATGATGCAGAACAACATAGAGAAGTACATTACATGCTGCATTTAATGACAATTCAACATCTGACATTTACCCAAATAAAGGTCAGTTAACATTAAATATTTGTAGCATCGGCTCGTTCTGTTGATAAAATACAGTAAAAACAGGCATATTTCAGGCATAGAATGGTGATTAATCATGATTAATCATATTAAAATTTTTAATCATTTGACAGCCCTAATTTGCACACATCCATGCTTTAAGACAATATGAGAGTTTGCAATATCCATATAATGTACATATAAGGTACATTAGATTGGTAGATACAGGGTCCCTCAAATGGCTAAGCTCGGCACCGCGCGAGCCATAGCTTTAGAGTTTATAGCTATGCATTACTGCTGCCAATCAGTGTCTGAAACGGACAGTCTGTCTCCTGAGATGTCCTCTGCCTTCACCTGTAGGCTGTCTCCAGCAGTCGGGTCAAGAAGTTACTGGAGAAACTGAACTTTTTAGCAAAGTTAAGCATTCTTTCTTTTACATGTCACATTCTGTGTTTGCCCCACTTGTACCGAGAATCTGCTGTTCGTATTGACGATTAGCACACTTTACTTAAAGATATATTAAAAACCATGATAAACACAAAATAACTCTTCAGACACCATCATCTACCTGCTTCAGAGAGCCCACTCTCACCTAGACTAATCAGGCAGCACTGTGATTTTCTGGAGGTGGTGGAAATGGTGGTCAGGAGCACCACAAGGGACTGTATTCTCACCATTTCTCTTCTCACTGTACAAATCAGACTTCTAATACAACTGCAGTCTGCAGAAATACTCTGATTACTTTGCAGCTGTTGTGAGGATGCTGTGGATGTGAGGACCCAAGTTCAGGCTTTAAGAGGCAGGAGGTGGACAGGTGCAGGGAAAAGGTTTTAATGAGGCAAAACTAAACTCACAAAAGACTCTGCTGGCAAAAACTATGGCATGGGACTAAATTAACATTAACAAACCTTGGCAAGAGCTACAGCACTTACACTAACGAACAACATCTAACAGCAAACAACAACAACAGAAGCAAGAAACAGAAGCAGTGGACTGGCAAGGAAGAACAGAATCCAGTGGACTTAAATACACTGAAGGACAAACTAGACACAGGTGAAGTGAATGACTAAATCAGACCAGGTGAACTAAAAAGCATGAAACAAAGCAATACAGGACTAACATAACCCTAAATACAAGAAATAAAGAACATAAATCATGAACATAACAACAACCAAAAACATGAAACATAACAGTAAACCAAGTAACATAAACCGTGAATCATGATGACTGTGGGGAGTATCAGTGATGGGCCTGAGTACAGAGAACTGCTCAGTCAGTTTGTGAGATGGAGCATGAACACAAGCAAAACAAAAGAAATGATTGTTGACTTCATGGGAACAGGAGTAACCAATGTTTACACCCTGGGAAAAGAGGCAGAGTTAGTGGAGGAATACCAGTACGTCCACATACCCGTAAAAGTACAAGAAGATGAGTCTCACCTGTGTCTAGTTTGCTCTTTGTCAGAGACTAAACAAACAGATAAAGAATGCTGGTTCTGAGCTGTGGATAACTCTGGATCTAGTTCTGAGATGGGGAAACTCTAGTTCTGATTCTGAACTGGGGATAACTCAGTTTTGTTTTTTGTTTTTTTACATGCAGATGATAATTCAGGTTCTGTGCTGAGAAATAACTTTGGTTCGGATTCCAGGCTGGGGATAATTCTGGTTCTGCTTACGTGCTTGGGATAACTCTGGTTCTGGTTCCGACCTGGGGATAACTGTGTGTCTGGTTCTGAGCCCGAGATAACTCTGGTTTTGGGCTTGGGCTTGATATAGCTCTGTTTCTGGTTCCGAGCTGGGGATAACTCTGGTTCTGGTTCCGACCTGGGGATAACTGTGTGTCTGGTTCTGAGCCCGAGATAACTCTGGTTTTGGGCTTGGGCTTGATATAACTCTGTTTCTGGTTCCGAGCTGGGGATAACTCTGGTTCTGGTTGTGAGCTCAGAATAGATGTGTTTCTGGTTCTGAGCTGGGGATAACTCTTGTTTTGGTTTTGGGCTTGATATAACTCTGGTTCTGGTTCTGAGCTGTGGATAACACTGGTTTTGGTTTCCTACTTGGCATAACTCTGGTTTTGGTTTTGTGCTTGGGATAACTCTTGTTCTGGTTCTGAGCTGTGGATAACTCTGGTTCTGATTGCGAGCTGGGAATAACTGTGTTTCTGGTTCTAAGCTGGGGATAACTTTGGTTCTGATTGCGAGCTGGGGATAACTGTGTTTCTGGCTCTGAACTGGGGATAACTCTGGTTTTGGTTTTGGGCTTGATATAACTCTGGTGCTGGATCTGAGCTGGATATAACTGTGTTTGTGATTCATAGCTGGGGATAACTCTTGTTCTGGTTCCGAGCTGTGGATAACTCTTGTCCTGGATCTGAGGGGGAGATAACTGCTTCTGAGCTGATAATAACTGGTTCTCGTTCCGAGCTGTGGTTAAACTCTGGTTCTGACCTGGAGATAACTCTGGTTCTGGTTCTGAGCTTTGGATAACTGTTTCTGGTTCTCAGCTTTGAATAACTCTGGTTTAGGTTTTGGGCTTGATATCACTCTGGTTCTGGTTGTGAGGTGTGGATAACACTGGCTTTGGTTTCCTACTTGGCATAACTCTGGTTTTGGTTTCGTGCTTGGGATAACTCTTGTTCTGGTTCCGAGCTGTGGATAACTCCGGTTCTGGATCTGACCTTTTTCGTCTGGCTCTCGACGAAGGCAGACGCTTTTCTTCTCTCTCCTTCCTCCCCACTCTGCCCTGCTACTTGTCCTGTCATCTCTGAGTCTCTCTCTGCATTTCTTTCTGAAACCAAAATCTAGAACCATGGATTTGATCAGCTGGTCCCTAAATGCAATCGACCAAATTTATTCGAACCGGAAAACAGGCGTAGGGGAGCCTGCTTGTCCTGGCGGAACGTTTTCGGCTGGATATGTGATGGATTCCTGGGGAGTGTGGAAAGTCATGTGCCTGTCGATCTTGTCTGTCGAGGACGCTGAAGACACCTATACATTTGGATTCATGATAACTGTGTTTCTGCTGTTTGGAGCGGGCAGTTTCCTGGCATATCGCAAAATTCGAACGCTGTTGGCGGTCACTGGCAAGCTGCCGGATTTCTGTGCCAGTATGTGTTGAGCTATGAACAATCAGACTTTGGAGTTGCAGGAGCTTAATCGTAAACTGGAGGCTATTCTAGCTCAGAATGGCAAGCTGGTTACGATTCTGGAGCTTGTACGCGGGGTGGACACCAACTTGGAGAAGTTGTCGGCTCAGCTAGATGGAAATTGACCCATAAATTTGGATGATTAGAGTCGCCAGTGGGACCACTGAGAGACTCAAGGCAGATGAAACAGCTCTGGCCTGAAACTAAAACAAATGCTGTTATCTGATTCGGCTCCCTGTACTGGCCTTGGATGGCTGGTTACAAAGTTCTCCTGGAAGGTTATGTTGATGGATGCTCAGTCCCCCCCCTGCCCCCCACTCTCCTCTTGGGTGGGGGACTTTTTCCTGGATCAGCTCCCAAGGACGCCCCACTATCATCAGGTGGCAGAGACTGGAGAAAGGAACTAGGAGAAAGTTTGCAGGCTCACATACTGCACACACACATGCACATGCAGACACACCTCCCCCGATGATTCACTGCCTTGGTCGATCCCTCCCCCCTCCCTCCACTCCCGGGCGGCGGGTTGACTGGATGCACTCATGTACAGCTGCGTCCTCACTTGGCCGCGATGGGAGAGCAGCGATTCTACCTGCTTCCAGCCATAATGAAAAAAATGTCTTCCACTTGTTTCTTATCATAATGAACATTTCTTACGGAAGCATAGAGCTGGTACCCAAATTAAAAATTAAAATAATTGGGACCTTATAACATGAAAATTTTATTGTAAGAACATGAAACACAAAGTACTGTATGCAGATGTTGCAATCTAGACGTATTGGAGCAAGATGCATTTTATGGAAATTATTCTTGTTAAGTAGAAACATTCCATTTCTTTTAATCACAGGAATGTGGGACAGTTATCAGCAACATTATATTATACATTGCATTCATATATCTAAGTTGCCATAGAGTGTGTGTGCTGCTTTTGGTTAATACCATGTACCAGTGGTTATGCCTATAGCTGTCTTCTGAAAATAAGAATGAAAATTGTAAAGACCACATGCACCACTGGGACTAGGAGAATAAAGTTGCAGACACAAAGATGTGTGCAAGGGTGCAGCATCAACTATATGACAGTGTCCTTCAAGCTTCACCACATCTCTCCAGTGAAGTACAAGTTAATCCCATTTGGTAAATTTGACTTTTCTCTAACCATAGCATGCACATTTTCCCCATACAAAGTTTATAGTCCATGTTTTCACCCCAAAACATATAATGTTATAATGTGATAAGTTTAATGTTCTTACAATAAAACTGTCATGTTATATAACATGATAAAGTCCCTTTTTTAAAAAAATTTAGGTGACAATTCTACGATCTCCAGATGAAGCGCAGCTTAAAACACCCCTATGATGACAACAAATCATGGACCCAGGTTCTCCTTGCCCGAATGTGGGTCACCAGGGCCCCCCTCTGGAGCCAGGCCTAGAGGTGGGACATGCAGGCGAGTGTTTGGTGGCCAGGCCTTTGCCCATGTGGCTCGGTTGGGCTGATCCCAAAAGCTTGACATGGACCCCCCTCCCGTGGGCTCATCACCTGCAGGAGGGGCCATAGGGGTCGGGTGTAGTGTGAGCTGGGCGCTGCCAGAGGCAGTGACTCTGGCAATCTGATCCTCGGCTGCAGAAGCTAGCTCTAGGGACATGGAATGTCACCTCTCTGAAGGGGGTGTTGGAGGGCACTCCTTCCGGGGACTCCCTAGGTCTGCTGGGGGACTTCAGTGCTCACGTGGAGACCTGGAGGGGCGTGATTGGGAGGAAAGGGCCCCCCGATCTGAATCCGAGTGGTGTTTTGTTGTTAGACTTCTGTGCTTATCATGGATTGTCCATAACGAACACCTTGTTCAGACAAAAGAGTGTCCACATGTGCACTTGGCACCAGGACACTCTAGGCCGCAGTTCAATGATTGACTTTGTAGTCGTGTCGTCGGACTTGCAGCCGCATTTCTTGGACACTCGGGTGAAGAGAGGGGCGGAGCTGTCAACTGATCACCACCTGGTGGTGAGTTGGTTCAGATGGTGGGGGAGGATGCCGGTCAGGCCTAGCAGACCCAAGCGTGTTGTGAGGGTCTGTTGGGAATGTCTGGCAGAGTCCCCTGTCAGACAGAGTTTCAACTTCTATCTCCGGCAGGGCTTCAGTCATCTCCCGGGTGAGACGGGGGACATTGAGTCCAAGTGGGCTGTGTTCCGTGCCTCTATTGTTAGGGTGGCCAGCCGCAGCTGTGGCATCAAGGTCGTCGGTGCCTGTCGTGGCAGTAACCCCCGAACTCGTTGGTGGACATCTATAGCCGGAGTCCACCCTTCAGTTTCCCTCTTCAAAAAGGGGGATTGGAGGGTGTGCTACAGGGGGATCACACTCCTCAGCCTCCCTGGTAAGGTCTATTCAGGGGTGCTGGAGAGGAGGGCCCGTCGGGTTTTCGTCCCGGTCGTGGAACAGTGGACCAGCTCTACACTCTCTTCGTGGTCTTGTAGGGGGCAAGGGAGTTCGCTCAACCACTCTACATGTCTTTTGTGGACTTGGGGAAGGCTTTCATATGTGTCCCCCGGGGACTCCTGTGGGGGGTACTCCAGGAGTATGGAGTGCCGGACCCCCTTGTACGAGCTGTCCTTTCCTTGTACGACTGGTGTCAGAGCTTGGTCCGCATTGCTGGCAGTAAATCAGAATCTTTTCCAGTACAGGTTGGACTACGCCAAGGCTGCCCTTTGTCACTGATTCTGTTCGTAACTTTTATGTACAGAATTTCTAGGCGCAGCCGAGGTGTTGAGGGGATCCGGTTCGGTGGCCTCAGGATTGGGTCTCTGCTCTTTGTGGATGATGTGGTTCTGTTGGCTTCATCGGGCTGTGATCTTCAGCTCTCACTGGAGCGATTAGCAGCTGAGTGTGAAGCGGCTGGGATGAGAATCAGCACCTCCAAATCCGAGACCATCTGTAGTGATGCGGACTCTGCATCGGTCTGTCGTGGTGAAGAAGGAGCTGAGCCAAAAGGCAAAGCTCTCGATTTACCGGTCGATCTACGTTCCTACCCTCACCTATGGTCACGAGCTGTGGGTAGTGAGACGAAAGACCAAGATCGAGAGTACAAGCGGCCGAAATGAGTTTTCTCCGCGGGGTGGCCTCACCTTAGAGAAGCTCAGTGATCCAGGAGGGTCTCAGAGTAGAGTCGCTGCTCCTCCACATCGAGAGGAGTCAGATGAGGTGGCTTGGGCATCTGATCAGGATGCCTCCTGGACGCCTCCCTGGTGAGGTGTTCCGGGCACATCCCACCGGAAAGAGACCCCGGGGAAGATCCAGGACACGCTGGACAGACTACATCTCTCGGCTGGCCTGGGAACACCTCGGGTTTCCCCCGGATGAGCTAGTGAATGTGGCCAGGGAGAACGAAGTCTGGGTTTTCCTGCTTAGGCAGCTGCCCCCACAACCTGACTCTGGATAAGCTGCAGATAATGGATATGATTTCATAATTTCTTATAACATTGTCATCTTTTATCTCCTTGATGGAAAAGTCATATTGTGTTTCCAGATTAAAATTCTTTCTGTTTTCTCTGGACCCACCGTTGCTGCGTCTCCTGGTCATTTGTGTGCGGCTGCGCACGCTGACTGGGTCCACTCCTTTACCGTCAGCCGGCGCGGGGACCCATTCCCACAAGCTAACTACTAGCTTGCCAAGGGTATTTTCCATAGACATTAGCCTGAAGCTAACTTATTGGGTTTTACATATTTTCATGTGTAATTACATGATCTCCCTGAAACGATTAATGACTTTCTAGCGAGATACTGATTTATTTTCTGCATCTGCTTAGTTTTACAGTTTTCCTAAGTAAAAGTGAAATTAGATGTACAAATAAACTTGCCTTGCCTTCTCATGATTTTGTTCAGGTTTTGCCACTAATTTGCAAAAAGGGCAGTAATGCCATGATCTAAAACTCAAATCTTTAATAAGCTTTACAATGTTTTGTCTTTTTTTTAACCAGGTTTATTTGGACTTTGTCAAATGAGCAGTGCACTGATACAGTCCACTTTCTGACACCTTTACAATCTGTTACATAAAAATGAAAACTGTGGTGAGGTAAAATTTTTATTAAAATATAAATTACCCTGTTTGGAGATACTCAGAATTTATTTATTATTTTTCACTATTTTTAAGTTTATTTAGGTTTGAAAAAAAGTTGAAAAGTTTAAAATGTAATATTAAAGTAATAGAAAAACAGCTATAGCTCAAATGGCAGTAACTTTGTTTTGATTGGCATCAGGATTAGGACGGGGTCTCTTGGCAAATTTTCTCCTCAACAAGGGTCACTGGCTCCAAAAGTTTAAGAATCCCTGGTGTAGGAGGAGGCAATATAGGTGCAAGTCTTTCATCAAACTCTGCTGTGTAACAAGTAAACTGCAGTACGAAATTAACATCCTGTATGCAGGTAAATAAACCAAGGTGAAACATTTCTGTGCATGTACAGATAACCACTGCTGTGATGTGTATTATAGGGGAATTATTTTTAATGTATGTTCATAGTCTGTCTATGGGAAGGCCAATCTAAATTATAAATATTACATTTAAAAGAAAGGGAAAAACACATAATAGATGCCTTTTGTGGAATAAAATGATGTTTTTTGTCTCTTGGTTTGTTTGTGACAAGCTATCTGTATGTCCTAAAAATGTAGAAAATTGCTGAAATAAGTCTAGGATTTTCTTTATAAAATGTCCTTAATTTGTTTATTTTTTTTCTTGTTGACACTGAATTTTTACTGTCACAAAGCTTTTGTAATGAAACTATAAGTAAGGATGTGCATTAAGACATGAATGACTAAAATCTTGTTAATTAACAGACTTGTGATAGGTCACTACAGCTGTTTATAGACATAATAACGACACTAAGATTTTAGAAAAACTGAACTTGACATATCCTTTCCACTTTTCCAGGTTTAACTAGTGTAACTTACAATATTAAAATAATCACACAATATAAAGTATTGACCTATTTTTGTTGTATTTATTTTTTGTTTGATAATTATCACTTTATTATTGTGACAGGTTTTAAATTGTTTTGTGTGATATTGAATTTACATGTAAGAGTTGAATTTGTGTGTGTGCCTCAGGTTCTCGTGGCGCTACCAGCTACGCGAGTTTAAGAGTGAGTTCCGTGTGGTGGCCATCGACATGCGTGGCTATGGCGAATCTGATTTACTGCTCTCCATCGGAAGTTACCGCTTTGATCACCTGGTCATCGACGTGAAAGATATTGTGGAATACCTTGGTAAGGGAATGAGAAGAAGTACGTCTCCAACCTCTGAATGACTCCACATATTGGACAGTGTTGTGAAAGAGTCTCAGGTCAAAAATAAACTTGTTTACCAGTCTCAGGTTGTGGACAGCCCTCAGGCCTGCAGCGCAGGATGACAAACTTCCTGTGACTCATTCATTGTGAGCATGGAACAAATAGACACCCAACATCCTGAAGGTTGCATGCTAACCGGAGGAGGTCTGGGGCTGACTGTGCATACCACCACCAGATATCTATATTGTGTGTATATATATATATATATATATATATATGAACAAGTTCATAGTTCAATTTTTTTCACCCTCTGATCCCAAAAGTCACAATATTGCAACAAGTACCGGGCTGTGTCTCCAGAACCTAGGGAAAATGCTTATATATATGAAATTTAACCAATGAAAGTCAGACATTGCTTTTCAACCATTCTTCAACATAATTATTTAAAAAAATAAACTCATGAAACAGGCCTGGACAAAAATGATGGTACCCCTAACTTAATATTTTGTTGAACAACCTTTTGAGGCAACCACTGCAATCATACGATTCCTGTAACTGTCAATGAGACTTCTCTCTAGAATCCCTTGATAGTCTTGAGATTTCATTGTACCTGCACAGATTCCAGACACCCTGTACCAGATGCAGCAAAGCAGCCCAGAACATAACAGAGCCTCCTCCATGTTCCACAGTAGGGACGGTGTTCTTTTCTTCATATGCTTCATTTTTCCAGCTGGAAACATAGAGATGATGTATCTTGGTAAAAAGTTCCATCTTTGTCTCATCTGTCCATAGGACATTCTCCCAGAAGCTTTGTGGCTTGTCAGCATGTAGTTTGTCTTTTTTATGGTTTGTTTTTAACAATGGTTCCTCCTTGTTCGTCTCCCATTAAGTCCACTCTGGCTCAAACAAGGACGGATGCTGTGATCTGACACTGATGTTCCTTCAGCTTGAAGTTCACCTTTAATCTCTTTAGAAGTTGTTCTGGGCTCTTTTGTTACCGTTCGTATTATCCGTCTCTTTGGTTTGTCATCAGTTTTCCTCCGGCGGCCACGTCCAGGGAGGTTGGCTACAGTCCCATGGATCTTACATTTCTGAATAATATGTACAGCTGTAGCCACAGGAACATCAAGCTGCTTGGAGATGTTCTTATAGCCTTTACCTTTAACATGCTTATCTATAATTTTCTTTCTAATCTCCTGAGACAACTCTTTCCTTTGCTTCCTCTGGTCCATGTTGAGTGTGGTACACACCATGTCACCAAACAGCACAGTGACCACCTGTAGCCTATATATAGACCCACTGACTGGTTACAAGCTTGTAGACACCTGTGATGCTAATTAGTGGACACACCTTGGATTAACACGTCCCTTTGGTCACATTATTTTCAGTCTTTTCTAGGGGGACCGTCATTTTTGTCCAGGCCTGTTTCATGAGTTTATTTTTTAAATAATTATGTTGAAACATGGTTGAAAAGCAGCGTCTGACTTTCACTGGTTAAATTTCATAGAATTTTTATTTATTACTTTTGTCAGATTTAAGTTATTTCTGTGACCATTGTGAGTTTTTCTTTCATTAACCGAAAGGGAACCAACAATGTTGTCCACGTCTGTATATATGTGTATATGTGTGTATTTTGGGGTGTGAATTTTGCAAGGAATTACGATGAATTAATTACAAAACAATTAATGCTTTTAATCGCAATTTGAAATCCAAACAATGTGGAACATTTGTCAATTTGTCAACACAGGTACGATGACAGCGACGCACATGCAGAGCTCGGGTGCTATGTCTAGCGAGTTTTCAGACCTTTAGATTCTCTTTTTAAAGAAGTGACAAGCAACACATCTAGAGACTTTTTCTGATGTTATTGGTGACTTTTGGAGACTGACGTGAAAGGAAAACTACTTTTTTTCAGTGAGCAGTGATGCTGCCTCAGGCCCGCCCCTGTCCATAAACATTCAGCAGCCTCGGTCCTTCACAGCATAATTCCCAGCTTCCAGATCCAGAGACGTCCCCTCTGCTCCAGGACCAGACTGGAAGCTGCTGCTGGTTGATCCCGTTGATCCTGGCTTACCGTCACAAATTAATGTCTGTTAATGAAGCGTGTGGAGGAAACATGTAGAAAGTTAAAGTTCTGTAATATGTTGTAGACTCTTAATCAGGGAACAGCTGGAGCTGCTGGTTTAAGGACTTAAAATGACTCTTTAACTTTATTTCTGTTCATTTTGGGCCAGGAATATTTTCTATTTCTCTCTCTACTGTTTTGATTTGAAATTAAATTAAATGCATTTTTCCAGCCATTACTAGAGCACAGTTTACAGTATTACTGTCTGGGTCTATTATTTAATTGAGTTATCCACTAAAATACATTTAAATGAAAAAATTTTGGTTTTGGGGCAAATGTTGTTAGGCAATTAAAATACAATTAAGATTAATTCATCACAAAGTTTGTAATTAATTGGATTAATAATCAAGTCCCACCCTAACCTATAAAGTGACATAAAAATGTGGTTCTTCAATAATAACAAGTTTCATAATGGATATTTATCAGAAATTCTAAGTTGTGTTTTTTCCAAAAGTCTGGTAACATCTGCGTCTCTAAAGGAGTTTTATTTAGCAGGCTGAGGGAAAAATGTCTCTTTGGATTGGAAAGGCTGCAGACCCCTGCACTAAACACATAAACAGGTTTAGCAGCAGTTTTCTCTTTAAACAGCAACAGTTAAAATATTTCTTCATATATAAAATCACATATTTATGAGAAAGAAGGATGAAATGTTCAGGATTTACTAACTAAAAGGTAAAAAGTCAGCAGGATGAATTTAAAGCTGTGAAGCTGCTTCCTTCTAAACACAGAAGGAACAATATGTGATGAATATCAGCATCAGGTGAACAGACAGAAAGCAGGATGAGAATCTCACAGCTTCTAGATGGTGAGGAGAGAGAAATATTCACAATATGCACAATAACTTCCATCCATGCACCTTCACTGCTTCATTATCCACATTTCTGGATATAAATTCTCTAAACTTTCATTCTTAGCTTGACTGTTTAGCTTCACCTCTGCACCTGCAGCCTCCGCTACCGGGAGTTAAGGGTTAACATCTCGTTTCCGGGTGTAACATCAGGTCTGTAGATGTAAATATAAACGTGTGGTATCCACAGAAAGTCCAGAATCTCAGCTACCAGCTCAGTAAAACCATTTCTATCACCAACAAACACAGTTAAGACAACAATAATTAAAAGACCAGGTACACAAAGTCTGAAAAATACATAAACACAGATGATGTTTCCCCATGAACACGAACAAACGGCTCCTCTACTGAAAGCTCACATCTCACAGATTCCACAGCTGGAAGTTTCATCTTAATATGACCAAGATTCACCGAACCAGAGGCAGAAGAAGGCCCGATTTATGCTGTAGAAGTCAGAAAGCATGTCTTACCTTTGCTGTCTTGCAGAAATTAAAACCACATTTATTAAAAAATAATAATAATAATAAAAGTTTCTCCAAAAATCATGATGTTCTGCCATCTGCAGGTTTAGACAAAGATAATTGTCGGTTCTTCTTCTTTAAGTTCCAGACAGAAAACGTCTCTTCATGTTAATAAACCCGCTCTCTCCTGATTACATCAGACGCACGGCTGCAGCAGGGAAGAGAGACATGGACGCCATGTTTCTGTCATCAAAGCCAGCAGGCAGCAAAAAAAAAAAAAAAAAAAAAAAAACTTAAAACGTAATTAAAAGAAATTAACGGTGTTAGTTGTTGCGTTAACTCGCGATTTATGTTTTAACGTGCCCAGCCCTAATGCATATATGTATATATAAATATACATGCACACATATAACTGATGCAGTCCACATCATCCACACTGCAGTCTAGGGCTGAACGATTTTAGGAAATTATCTAATTGCGATTTTTCTGCCCGATATTGCAATTTTAATTCGATTCGCGATTTTTTCAAAGCAAGCGTCAGTACAATATTCACAACGTACAGTAGCATATACAAATATGACAGAAAATGACATTATACCAAAGCATTAAAAGCTATTACTCTAATACAAGGATGAAAGCTAAAGGTGAGAACTGCTTTCAAATGTGTTTATTAACAGAAACATGTATGCACATTCTTTAAAGTTCTTAACCAATGGCAGTTATTAACTGCAGAATTAAAAGAGCCATCTTTGACTGTCTTAACTGAAAAAAGTAGTGCAAAAATCCTTAATATTGTTAAGTTAAAAAAAAGTTGAATAAAATACAAAACAATTTAAAAACAATAAATAATAAATAGAAAAACAAAATTCAACAATTCGAATAAAGGGCCTTACACTCATAGGTCAACGTCAGTGTTTTATGGCTCAAGAGAGTCAACTATCAACATCTATAACAGCAGTTAAAGTACTTAATTCAATCCTAGATTAAGAAACCTGCATATTTTTACGTGAAATTGAAAAATGTAATGAAATAAAAGAAAACTCTTAATAAAATAAAATTTGCCCTACCTCTGCCCTTCTGAAAAATGTCAGGTATTCATTTATGGCTTTGCAGCACCCAGTTATTGCACATCTATTAAGTAAAAAATGGAGCAGTTTTCCTGAAAAATATATTTTTTTATAACAAAGGCTGACACTACAAGTCAGGGTGAAATGCAAAACAAACAAAATCTCAAAAGTACTTAATTAACAACAATACTTGCTTCCCTGACATCTCTACATCACTCTTTACAGATTTTTTTACAAGAAAACCAGCATGTCAACCTTAGATGGTTTTAGACATGAGCGCTGACATGTGACAACATTTCCACTAGCACCAAACAATCTCTCTGATGGCGAACTGGTGGCTGGTAAGCACAGGAATTTACGAGCCAGTTTGCTCAGCCATTGAAAGTTAACTTTGTGCACTCTCCACCAGGCCAGTGGATCTTCCTCTCCATCGATAGTAGGAGTCATTAGGTAGTTGTTCAGTTCAGCTTTAATGGCATCCTCCAGCTCCATAGTGAAGGAAAGAGGAGGGACAACCTTGCTCTTGAAGAAGCTGCCCAGTGACCACTTTCCCTTCCCTGTGGTGGATGGGTCTGCCTTTGCTGCACCCTGGTGGTGCATCTGTGGTGCTGAGACAAGCCTCTTTTCCTATAAAACAGAGTGATGACAGCTGGCAAAGTTTTGCAGTCTGATGTGATTTTGATCAGTTGGGCATTCTATGTAAACAAAATACCAATCAGTGTAATAAAAATGTCACTTGTATTGATGTGGTATTCTAAACATTACTAAACTACACAAAGGTACCTTTCATGCCACCTGCTCCATTTCGATCTTCACTTGCTCTTTGATGGGTGGGACATTCTCTGCACTTATGTCAGTCTTGAATCTAGGATCAAGGAACGAAGTCATGTCCATCAGCTCCTGTGTGGCTGGATTGCTGTATTTATCTTCAATGTAGCCAAGAGCTCTTGACTTTATTTCCTTGGTAAGATCTGTGTCCTCATCGCTTCTAGTCAGAGTTGATGTTCTCAGGAGATGGAGAACTGGCTTCAGGTACGACACACTTACATAGGCTTCACCAGGCAGGGCATCTGTAAATTCCTGAAGCGGACCAATGGCTTTGTTTATTGATTCAAGGGCATCTGTGTCCAAGTGGGGACCAAGTGACGTGTCTTCTTGTCTTCAGACAGAACCTGAGACAACGCTTTGCTCTGCTCCAACACCCTCTCAACCATTTTTTGCCTTGAACCCCATCTTGTTGGACACTCTGAAATTAGTGAGTGCTCAGGTAAATGTAATTCTTGCTGTGCCTTTTTCAGTGCCGTCTTATTTTTCCAGCTATGAGAGAAGACACCAACCATCTGTTTGCGAAGTCCTGTTGCCCGTTTAACTCTTGCATCATCTTTAACAGCATTTTCTGGACCTAAAAAAAAAAAAAAGAACATTAACATAAACAGTAAATGAGCATTACAGGCTGATAATGTCATAATAATGGAAAACTTTGCAAGGCAGATTTTAGCAAGAGAATAAAAGAAATCCAAGAAATCCATATTATAGAAAGCATTAAATAAATAAGTGATCAAAAGTACATAACACATTATTCATCATCTAATATTTATGTAAATATCACACACACACACATATACATACATACATACATACACACACACACACACACACACACACATGTATATACATATATATATATATATATATATATACTTACCAATTGCAAGATGCAGCCTGTGTCCAAAACATTGAAGTCTGGTCCATTCATTAAGTTCCACAGCTTTGATGACATTTGCTGCATTGTCGGTTGTGATGCATGTTTGGGCCTCTTCTTTCAGACCCCAACTTGACAGACACTCTCTCAATCCCAGGGCAATATAATGGTCGGAGGGAAAGTACGCTGTCTGCAGACAGCGACTTTTTAATTCAAAGTTATCATTTATGAAATGCACGGTGAAACTAAGATACGGTTCGGTCGTTCTGCCACATATCTGTAGTTGTGGCGTAATCCTCCACATGTTTCAGCTCTGTTAACACTTTTTCTTTACACTCTGCATACAGCTGTGGGATGGCAACCTGCTGAAGTAGGTGCGGGAGGGAATTGCATATCTTCTGTCCAGCGTGCTGAGGAGGTTTTTAAATCCGTGTTTGGTGACCGTGTTAACAGGCACCATGTCCTTGGCAATGTAGAGCGTAATGGCAGTCGTTATCGCCTGGTGTCTTTTGCTGGTCTTGTCATACGGAGTTGAACTTTGAAACGATGCTATAATTGTAGACTGTTTGCTACAGTGGGCCTGAGGATAATTTTCACTTGACTTTTCACCAGACTTTTTTGTCATGCACTCATCATGCAAATGCCTGTGGTGATTTTTTAAGTGCCGGTATAAGTTAGTTGTGTTTCCGCTAGACGTTGCAACTTTAGCGCGACAGGTTTTGCACAGTACCTGTTTCTGGTGCACATCTGCAGCCTCAAACCCGAAATACTCCCAAATGACCAATGTACTGTTTTTCTTGGGGTTTGAATTCCCCAACTCCGCTTCTGGTTCTGCTAAAGCCATTTTTAAACGTGTAACGATTTCAAAGCGCAAGGAGCAGGTTAATACTGATTGGTTAGCATGACCTGTCCATGAGCAGAATGCCGCCTCTGATTGGTGAGCTTGCCAGGATGGTAGGATTACGGCATGTTGGGTAAAATAGTTGACACAACAGATCCTGGGTTAGTCAGGAGTGCTGTAAAAACCGCAGCTTTGACAATCACGTGATCGCGTTGTCTGAAATTGCAATTTCGATCAGAAAACGATAAATCGTTCAGCCCTACTGCAGTCCACATCATCCACACTGCAGTCCACATCATCCACACTGCAGTCTACATCATCCACACTGCAGTCCACATCATTCACACTGCAGTCCACATCATCCACACTGCAGTCTACATCATCCACACTGCAGTCTACATCATCCACACTGCAGTCTACATTATCCACACTGCAGTCTACATCATCCACACTGCAGTCCACATCATCCACACTGCAGTCTACATTATCCACACTGCAGTCCACATCATCCACACTGCAGTCCACATCATCCACACTGCAGTCTACATCATCCACACTGCAGTCTACATCATCCACACTGCAGTCCACATCATCCACACTGCAGTCCACATCATCCACACTGCAGTCCACATCGTCCACACTGCAGTCTACATCATCCACACTGCAGTCCACATCATTCACACTGCAGTCCACATCATCCACACTGCAGTCTACATCATCCACACTGCAGTCCACATCATTCACACTGCAGTCCAAACCATCTACACTGTAGTCCACATCATCCACACTGGAGTCCATATCATGCACACTGTAGTCCACATCATCCACACTGGAGTCCATATCATGCACACTGTAGTCCACATCATCCACACTGGAGTCCATATCATGCACACTGTAGTCCGCATCATCTGCCCTCCTATCCACATCATCCCCTTTGAAGTGTACAGCATCTACACTGTAGTCCACATCATACATATTGTAGTCCACATCATACATACTGCAGTCCATCTAATCCACATGTCGGACTACATCATTCATACTGCCGTCCACATCATACACACTACAGTCCAACACATTGTGAACAACAACTTGTGTTTAAAATCACAGTAACTAGCAACAGAAACTTCAGTGTTTCTCCTACATTGAATCCGATATATTGAATAGAAATAAAAATATCAAGAATTAAAAAGTTTTATATGAACGTTAAAATTCCTTAACAGATCCTGTATAGCTGTCTTCAGAAGTGCAGCAATGGTAGGCTACTCTGCTCTCAGACATTTTAACTCTATGTGAACACAGCATGCAGAGTGTTATGTTGTTTCTTTTATAGACATGTCTTTGGTTTCTTTAATTCCAGAAGGGGCACCCTTGAAATCCAATCGCATGCACTATGTCCACATGTGTGGACCATTGTCCTGTGGAAGTGACCAGCACACTCTCATATCTGTCATTGTATGCTCAGCTGCTGGAGTTTTGAGACTCTGAAGGTGGAAGCGGGAGCTGACATATCTAATCCTCTGATTGGTCAGTTTCTAGGCGACAACAGACCTAATGGCAGAAGGATCTTGTCTAACGTGTTGTCAGTACATGTAAATAAACAACTCTGAGATTTGTCATATGTGTAAAGGGCGAGTTCTAGTGATGTTGCACTCCAGCCCGTCTGCTTGAGTATGTGTTCAGCGCGTGACACGAAAGTGTCGCAAGCATTGTTCCCACACATTAAGCATGACAAAACTCACATAACCACACCAACCAAGGCCTTGTTATGATGTCTATGAGTGTTGAGCTGCTCCCGGGTATTTCGAAGGAACAAAAGTTGTTAATCAATCAGTGCTTTAAAATGCATTTTTCATTTTTCATGTTCTTGTTTAATGTGTTTGGTTTTTGACATGTTTTTAGTTTATGTTCTTGGTTTTTTGGAGTTTCGTGTCATGTTCTGTGTTTTTTTGTTTTGTTTTTTTCTTTCTTTTTTGGTTTCTGCTTATTAATTCACCTCAGTTGTTCATTCACCTTACCTGTGCCTTGTTAAGCCTTCAGTGTATTTAATAGTTCCTCCCTTTCCAGTTCATTGCTTCCTGCTTTCTGTGGTTTGTTTGTTGTCAGTTAGTGTTGTTTAGATGATAGAGTTTTGCCACTGGAGTCTTTTTGTTTAGTAGGTTTTATTATTATCTTATTAAAACCTTTTACCTGGACCGGTCTGCCTCCTGCCTCACCAGCCTGCACTTGGGTCATCACATCCACAGCTTCCCTGACAGGATTAAATTGCATTAATAAATAAAGAGATTAAAGGAATCCATGCCAAAAATATAGAACACAAGATAAGTCTTTATGCTGATGACGTATTACTCTTTCTCCAGAACTCACCGACGTCTCTCCCCCAGACAATCACACTTATTAACACATTCTCATCAATATCTGACTACTCTATTAACTGGTCTAAGACTATTATTATGCCCATCAACTGTGACCTACAAAACATACCCAATACTACAATACAGTCTGGAAACATTAGATATCTAGGCATAAACATTTCCCCCAGGCTATCAGAACTAACAATGCTAAATTATGTCCAGCTACTTAAAGCAATAGAGGATGATCTCTCACGGTGGAGGCGCTTACCCATATCACTCATGGGGAGGGTTGCCACAGTTAAAATGATGGTTCTATCTAAAGTAAACTACCTGTTTTCAATGATACCCACTAAACCATCCTCCAGCTGGTTTAAGTCACTGGACTCACATATATCTAAATATTTATGGAAAAATAAGCCATCACGTATCAGTCTAAAAACTTTACAACAGACTAAAGATAGAGGAGGATTGGAGCTACCCAACTTTAATCATGTTTTCTTAGCTAACAAGCTGCAGCATATCTCCAAATGGCTTAAACCTAGCAGTCTGGATAAATCATGGTTAGATGTAGAGCAAGCATTGTGTGAGGATGTGTTTATCTCTGATCTGCCATTCATCAGCTCAACCATCAAAACACATACGTGTTTTAAAAGCATCAATATCAGTTCCTCCTTAGTGGCTTGGTGGGATTTTCTAAAAATAACCAAATCCTCACTTTTTCCATGTAAGTTTACACCCCTCTGGAACAACCCTGACATCCTGCAAAACAAAAAGCTTATCAATTTTATTCAATGGAAAAATAAAGGAATAAAACAGTTAGAACATATAATAGAAAATGGAAACTTCTTATCATTTAATATTCTCACTTCACAATATGGAATCAGTAGCAAAACATTTTTAGAATATCACCAGCTTAAATCTATTATATGTAAAAAATATACCATTAATCAATTAAACTTACAGCTACCTATTAGGGTGGCAGAATTCATGAATCTCAATGCCCAAAGCTATTATCAAAAACATATAGACTATTATCTAAACTAGAAGACTCAATCTGTCTTCCAACTTCAAAATGGGAGGGTGACTTATCCAGTAACTTTAATAAAGATAAATGGTCACAAATATGTTTAAACACCTTTAAAATGACTAAAAATTCAAATATGCAACTAATACAATTCAGAATTCTGCATAGAACTCATTATACAGGACAAAGGATGTTCAGAATGGGTTTGTCACAATCAAACATCTGCACACACTGCAATGAAAACACACCAGATAACTACCTCCATGCCTTGTGGTCCTGCACACCTGTCCGCAGGTTCTGGCTTCAGGTATGTGTGGACATGTCAACATGGTTTAAATGTAATATTCCTACAATCCCCGCACTATGTCTACTAGGTGACTTGGGTGACATTAATATGGCAATTAACTCTGCACACATGATACGCACAGCATTATGCATCGCAAAGAAAACTATCCTTGTGAACTGGAAAAACAAAAATAATCTGTGTATTCAGCAGTTTAGGAATCTCTTAGTTGACCACATCAGTAATGAGACAATGTCTGCCTCCTTAAATAACTATTCGGCTGAATCTCATTCCTTCTGGTCCCCTGTGCTTAGTTCCATCACTTAGTGTAGGCGGAGGACTGTGACCTCGTTGCTATGGGGGTTTGAGAAATGGCCGGGAGTGACTGGTGGTTGCGGGTTCTTTGTGGTTGCCCGTGATGCGGGACCGGGCTGCTCTGCGGTGGGGGTGGCTCTGAGTCTGTCCCCGTCGGGGGTTGTGGGGGCCAGCGGTTGGAGTCGCCTCGTGGCGGGGGGTGAGGCCACTGGTGGTGCCTGGGTTGGTGGGCGTCGGTCCTGAGCCGGGTGGCCGGGCTATTCTGGGGCGGGCTGGGCGGGGGTTCTGGGCTCTGGTGCCTGGGGGTGGTCCTCCTCCCTCCGGGGTGGTGGGCTCCGTATGTGCCTGGGGTCTGGGCCTGCCCGGATGTGCTGCCATGGTGTGGGTTGGTGCATGCCCTGGTGTCTGGTTGACACCCTGGGACCCAGGGTATGGCCCGGGGGCAGGGGGGGTGTAGGGGTTTGAAGGAGGGCTGAGTGGGATTCGGGGGATTATAGGGGGAGGTGCTGGGGTGTGAGACAGGGATACTTGTATGTTGTGTGTGTGTCTATACTGTGGATGTTTGTGTGAATGGGGGGGTATGTTTGTGTGCGTGCGTATGCATGTGTTAAGATGAGTGGGGGTGTGTCTGGGGAGTGAGAGTGGGAGGGTTGGATGCTGTGCGAGTGTTTATATTTTTTGGGTGGGGCTGAGAGGGCATA
This sequence comes from Melanotaenia boesemani, assembly GCF_017639745.1. Taxonomy (NCBI): domain Eukaryota; kingdom Metazoa; phylum Chordata; class Actinopteri; order Atheriniformes; family Melanotaeniidae; genus Melanotaenia; species Melanotaenia boesemani. Next base: position 34,681,465 of record NC_055695.1, on the reverse strand, counting down.
TGTGAGTTATGATGAGTAGGAGTATGCAAGGAAATAGGTGTGTGCATGTGTTTCTGTGTGTGGTTGGGGCGGGGTTAAGTGCGCTTGTGGGGGGGGGCTTGGGCGGGCCTGGGGGTGGTGGGCCGTGGGTCTGCCGCTGTCCCCATCCTCTCATTCCCCGTTAGGGGTGTGGGAGGGTGGGAACTTTCTGGGGTGGGTGGCGGCTCACTGGCTGCGGTCCCTGAATGGCCCGGTCGTGGGGGGCGGCCTCTCCTGGCCTGTCTTGCCCTGGGGGGCCTCCTGGGGAGCAGGGGTGCCTAATGCCACTAAAGGCTCATCATCCAGAGGGAAGTTTGCTTCCCTCTGGACGTACATCCCCGGACCCCTCTTACTTCCCGCTCTCTCTGTCTCACACACACACACACGTAGGGAGTTGGGAGGCGTGGGACCATGAGGGGTGGAACGGAGGAGACCATTCAGTGGTCTCCTTGGATGCACCCCGTGGCTGCTCGCCTCTCAGTTTTAATTGCACCAAGACACCAAAACACAAGAAACACAACACACAAACAACACCTGGGGGGCATGGCATGCGGTGCATGGCGGGCGGGGCCACTTAGGTGGCCCGGCTCGCAGCTCATTGCAGTCACTGCCCCTCAATTTTAATTGCACACAACACACACTACATAAACAGTCAGGAGCGGGGAGGGAGAGGGTATTGGGGACCTCTCACACCCCTGCTCCTCCTGTGTGTGGCTGGGGGCGGGCAGGAGGGGGGGGTTGCCCCGGGGCCGGGTCCCGGGATGGCTGCGCTGGTGGGCTGCTGGCTCTATGGGGGTTGGGGCCCGCTGTCCGCTGGTCCGCCTGGGGTGTCCCCCACGGGGCATGGTGGGAGGGTTGTGTGTGGCGTGATTGTGTGGTGGTGAGCGATTGTGGGTGCGGCACGGGGGAGGGTGTGGGGTTATATGGGATGCAGGTTGAAGTAGATGGGGAGTGGGGGGAGGGGGCCGATAGCACCCTGGTTCCCGGGGTGTGCGGCTGGAACATCGGGGTGTGTGCTGGCCTACGCCGGGTGGCTGTCTGGGGGGGCCTGGTCCTCCTGGGCATGTTGCGGGCCCTCTGCCTTTGGGGGGTGGGGCGGCCGCCTCTGGGCTCCTGGGGCCCTGGGCCCTTCGCTTGGGCTGCCCTGGGTGGGCCGGTCCCTGGCGGGGCCGGCGGCTGCTGATCTTGGCCCACTGGGGCCTGTGCCCCGGGACCGTGGGGGGCTCTTGCTGGGGCTCTTCTCTGCCGCCCTTCGGGTGGAGCTGGAGTTGTCTTTGTGGTGGGGTGGCATGGGTTGGTGCTCCGGGTCTGCTGCTGAGGGCCCGGCCCAGGCCCTGGTCTGCCTCTGGCCTCCGTGGAGGCGAGGTCGCATTTGCATGATCTCACTCACCACTCTTCATCACTGATCACTTGTTTCTCATGCTCTGCATGCTGACACAGTCACTGAGTTGTCTAGTGGGTTTTTAATATTAAGGGATAATTATTAAAGAAAGAAAAGGAAAAAAAAAAAAAAAAAGAAAAAAAATTGTATTTTTCCTGTGAGTTAGTATCTGGTCGCTGTTATGTCTTTTTGATTTGATTTGGTTATTATTTAAAAACTCTTAATGACTGGCAGCCCTGTTTTTTTTTTTTGTTTTTTTTGTTTTTTTTGTTTTGTTGTTTGTTTGTTTTTTTCTGTGTGTGTGTTTCTGCTTTTGTAAAGTTGTAGGAAATTTTCTGGTGTGTTCATGTACAGGTGTAACAGTTTGTTGTCTGGTGATGATGTGGATTGAAGGGTCGTTTTCCTTCTGTCTGTGATCTTTTTGTCTCCTTTCTTCTTTCCCTTTTGCTCTTTTTTTGCTATTTTCCATCTTTTTCTGTCCCCTCCGGTCAGGTCCAGCAAGATTACATAGATTCCGTGATTCAAAGTAAATAAATAAATAAATTAATCACATTATCAAGAGGAGCCTTACCCATAGGCCTCCCCTTGGTAGAGCAAATTTGTTCAGCACGATACAGCAACCAGATTATCATTTTGCTGCTATGATGCTGGACAGGACAAGTTAAAAAGAAGAAGAAAAAAAAAAAAAGGATTAAATTGCATTGTAAGCCCAAGGTTTTTGAGAGGAGATTTTGCTAGCAACCATTCATAATTTCAGATTGAAGAAAAGCCTTTTTTCTCCCCCACATTAGAATGATGTTAGCTTTTGGGAAACAAACATCTGCACAGATGCCGTTGCCATGGTAACTGCTGAACAAGCTTGGAAAATGAGAGTGTGCAAATGAAGCGAAAGGTGCCTTCAACATCACAGGTAGACTATATTTCTCTTTCTTTATATTGTTGTTATTTAAATTGCCTTGCAAAACACAGACTTTAAAGTTAATCATATGAACTTCATCTGGAAGCATCAGAAGAAACTTCTCAATCTGCAGCTGCAGAGGAGAATCTTTACCTGTGGAATCTTCCACAGCCGAGCTGGTTTCTGATCACCATCAGCAGAGATTTTTAATGGATTTTAAAGTTGGTTAATTGCAGTTTAATTTTTTTTTCTTTCAGGTGCAACTTCTCCAAAGCTGGAGATTTAGTCTACCAGTGTCCTCCACTGGCAGACTGAAGCCAAACATTATTGAGGACATTTCTTCTTTTTTTTTTCAAATAAAAATCTATGACACTTTACAAAGTTGTGAAACTGTATGAAATCAGTAACACAATCACTATACTTGCTGCACCAGCACCCCTTCCCTCACATGTTTCCATTAACACATACAAATGTAGCTGTGAGTAGCCAACTACTGTCATTACAGATTGGTATACTTTAAATTACACCATGATCTAGTTACCTAAACCAGTGTTAACAGCTCCCCTTTATCATCTATATGAACAACAGACGATGTTAACACCAGGTAGAAAATGTTTCCTTTATTGAACACTACCAAAGATGAGACAGGGATGGCAGACGTGCAATGATGAAACCGTGTTAACGTTACCTCTGATGCATCAGACAACCACAGCCAGCAGATGGCGCTCTCAAGTGTTTCCACACAGTTAGATGATTTCAGGCAGCTGTGTCAAATTTGACTCGATGTTTCATGAGGCCTCAGTTTCTAGCGATTCCACTGAAACTGTTTTGGCTTCATATATATAAAATAAGAAATCATTGTTTCACCTAGGCTTTTGACTTTAGGTTTTTGCATGTTTGCCATTTAGTGATGGAAAGTGGCAACAAGTTTCAACTCTCTGGAGACACAGTCTGGTGCTTGTGACAATTTTGCAACTTTGACACTAAGAGGGTTAACATGATAATGGACATATAGCTTAAATTTTTCCCATTACTCTCTTCTATGAAAGTAACTGTGCATTTGTTTTTCTTCCAAGGCTATAACAGATGCTACCTTGTTGGCCATGACTGGGGTGGGACCATAGCGTGGCTGTTTGCCATTCACTATCCTGAGATGGTGACAAAACTCATCGTCCTCAACTGTCCCCATCCTACTGTGTTCACAGGTATGATTTAAGCATGTTCAAGCCAGCAGATCATCAGACATTCCTCTTTGTTTTGTTGAAGGAAAAATTGTTTATACTAATACTAATAATACTATTTCAATTTAATCTTTTCACCCAAATGGTCGAACTTTTTTGCCTTCAGAGGAAACTGATAAAGATCTAATTACGGGAAGCTGATATAAAGCTGGAACAGCTTGTTTCTAAGATGGCGCTGGTGTGTGTGGCCTGCTGTCCATCACTGGCGCATCTGTCTGTGTTTGTTCTATTATTGTTTATTGTTATTCAAAATAGCAGCTCCCAGCTGATGTACAACTGTCAAACTCTCCTGGATCTACAATACTCTACCAGTTTTAACGATGATGAACAGAGCTTTGCCCCCTTTCTTGTTCGGGATACCTGCCTACTTTTACCGCACCACACTACCACCTTCCTGGAGGAAACACCAAAGTCACCGAGACAAGCACAGAGGGAGACTGATGAAACTGCAAACCCTTTTGGTGCATTCTCCTGTGGCTTCTGTGGCTTCCAATGGAGTTCCATGTAATTTATTTCCTTCTTGCCACTCACTGGAGCCCATCAAAGCCCGGTTGGTACCTGTTGTTGGCCTGACAGAGCCACCATATCAACTTCACCTTCCCTGCTCCCCTTGCCCCTGGCAGGGAGAGGTAACCGCTCTCAGTTTTGCTCTGGTTAATGCAAGGTCTTTTTCGAGCAAAACTTTTACCCTAAAGGACTTCTTCACCTCCAGCAGACTGGATTGTCTCTCTGTGACGGGGAGACCTGGGTGACTGTGGGTGAGGCGAGCATCTTTTCTTTTAACACTAGCTGCTTTTTTAAACTCCCTGCGGACGTAGTGTTGAGGAGGAGGAACGGCAACTGTGTACAGGACAATGTACAAATGTAACAACTTTTTTATCTCTCCTCATTCTCCAGCTTTTAACTTAATCTATTTGAACTTGGTTGCCCTTATCCTCTACTGTATTAAGGGCGGCTGTAGCTCATGGGGTAGAGCAGTCGCCTTCCAACCAGAAGTGTTGGTGGATAATTTCCAGACTTCCCTGACTACCTGCCTAAATGTCCTTGGGCAAGACACTGAACCCTGCGTTGCCTCCCGATGTGTTTATTGAGGTGTGTGAATGGGTGAATGTGACATGCAGAGTAAAGCATTTTGAGTGGTCAAGCTGTGTGCAGTTATCTATGCCCACCCAAATACAATAAGGACTTTTTAAACAAAATTTCTGATCTTTTGGCTGAACTGATTCCTATGTATGATCAAGTCCTTGTTATTGGGGATTTTATACATGGACAAAGGATAAATGTCTGCTGTCCTAAGAGATCATTAACATATTCTTTTCTAACTCTAATAAACTATTTTAACTTTACACAGCGGTTGTGCTCCTCCTTGAGCTGCCACCTTACAGTAGTGGAGGAGTTTGCGAGTGCTAATGATCCTAGTAGCTATGTTGTTGGGGGCTTTACGTCCCTGGTAGGGTCACACATGGCAAACAGGTCTCTAGGGGAGGGACAAGGCAAAGCGTGGCTCAATAGACCCCTATGATGAGTCAAATCAGTAGATCCAGGTTTCCCTTGGCCAGACGTGGGTCATCAGGGCCCCCCTCTGGAGACAGACCTGGAGGTGGGGCATGGAGGTGAGTGCCTGGTGGCCGGGCCTTTGCCCATGGCCCCCGTTCAGGCTTTGCCCGAAAGGGTGACATGGGCTCCCCCTCTCGTGGGCTCACCACCTGCAGGAGGGGCCATAGGTGTCTGGTGCAGTGTGAGCTGGGAAGTTGCTGACCCTGGCGGTCTGTTCCTCAGCTGCAGAAGCTAGCGCTAGGGACATGGAATGTCACCTCTCTGGCGGGGAAGGAGCCTGAGCTGGTGTGCGAATTTGAGCGGGTCCAGCTAGATATAGTTAGACCCACCTCGATGCACAGCTTTGGCTCAGGAACCACTGTCCTCTCTAGGTTGAGACGCTCTGTGATCTGGGAAGTGCTCAGAGTAGAGTTGCTACTCCTTCGCTTCAAGAGAAGCCAGATGAGGTGGCTTTGGCATCTGGTAAGGATGCCTCCTGGACGCCTCCCTGGTGAGGTGTTCCGGGCATGTCCCGCTCAGAGGAGGATCCGGGAAAGACCCAGGACACGTTGGAACGACTACATCTCTCACCTGGCCTGGGAACACCTCGGGATCTCCCTGGACGAGCTAGTGAATACGGAGAGAGGGAAGTGTGGGCTTCCCTGCTTAGGCAGCTGCCCCCACAACCTGACCAGGGCATGCTCATTGCCCCCCGACTTGGTGCCTGTGCGTTGGGGTTTACCTCGGTGGACGAAAGGGTAGCCTCCCTCTGCCTCCAGTTGGGGGGAACGGGTCCTGACTGTTGTTTGAACTGCTGCTTGGTGCATAAGCACATAGTACCCACACTTTTTGGAGTCCTTGGAGGGGGTGTTGGAAAGCACTCCTTCCGGGCACTCCCTCGTTCTGTTGGGGACTTCAATGCCCACCTGGGCAATGACAGTGAGACCTGGAGGGGTGTGATTGGGAGGAATGGCCCCCCTGATCTGAATCTGAGTGGTGTTTCGTTGTTGGACTTCTGTGCTTATCATGGATTGTCCATAACGAACACCTTGTTCAGGCATAAGAGTGTCCACATGTGCACTTGGCACCAGGACACTCTAGGCCGCAGTTCGATGATCGACTTTGTAGTCGTGTCGTCGGACCTTCTCAATCCCACGAACACATCTTCTGATGGGAAAGCAGAGTCTGGGGTAGCTGGTGCTGGCTCTACCATCTCTGGGGTTGAGGTCGCTGAGGTGGTTAAAAAGCTCCTCGGTGGCAAGGCCCCGGGGTGGATGAGGTCCGTCCAGAGTTCCTTAAGGCTCTGAATGCTGTAGGGCTGTCTTGGCTGACATGCCTCTGCAGCCTCGCATCGACATCGGGGACAGTTCCCCTGGACTGGCAGACTGGGGTGGTGGTCCCTCTCTTAAAAAAGGGGGAGCTGGGGGTGTGCTCTAACTACAGGGGGATCACACTCCTTAGCCTTCCTGGTAAGGTCTATTCAGGGGTGCTGGAGAGGAGGGTCGGTCAGATAGTCAAACCTCGGATTGAGGAGGAGCAGTGTGGTTTTCGTCCTGGTCGTGGAACAGAATTTCTAGGCGCAGCCGAGGCATTGAGGAGATCCGGTTTGGTGGCCTCAGGATTGGGTCTCTGCTCTTTGCGGATAATGTGGTTCTGTTGGCTCCATCGGGCCATGACCTTCAGTTCTCACTGGAGCAAATCCCAGCTGAGTGTGAAGCGGCAATGAGGTCTTGCCCCAAGTGGAGGAGTTCAAATATCTCAGGGTCTTGTTCAGGAATGAGGGAAGGATGGACTGGGAGATGGACAGGCGGATTGGTGCAGCGTCTGCAACGTCTGCAGTGTTGCGAACTCTGCATCATTCTGTCATGGTGAAGAAGGAGCTGAGCCATAAGGCAAAGCTCTGGATTTACCGGTCGATCTACGTTCCTACCCTCACCTCACGAGCTGTGGGTGGTGACCGAAAGAACAAGATAGAAGCGGCCAAAATGAGTTTCCTCCGCAGGGTGGCCGGGCTCTCCCTTAGAGATAGGGTGAGAAGCTCTGGGATCTGGGAGGGGCTCAGAGTAGAGCCGCTGCTCCTCCACATCGAGAAGAGCCAGATGAGGTGGCTCGGGCATCTGGTCAGGATGCTTCCTGGACGCCTCCCTGGTGAGGTGTTCCGGGCACGTCCCACTGGAAAGAGGCAAGACCAAGACACGCTGGATGGACTACATCTTGCAGCTTGCCTGGGAACGCCCCTGGATGAGCTGGTGAATGTGGCCGGGGAGAGGAAAGTCTGTGTTTCCCTGCTTAGGCAGTTGCCCCTGCGACCCGACTCTGGATAGCGGCAGAAGATGGATGGATGGATGGATGGATGGATTTTGACACTATTTTTAGATCATATGCCAGTGCATATTTTATTTTACATTACATGAACGACAAGTTTGTATTTTGGATTCTTTTACTGAACTGCTTTTACATACAGTTCAAAGAGTTTATAAAAGCAAATATTTTTTAAGAGTTTTTTTTAGTCTGGTTTTAAGTCTTTTAAGACATTCTTTTCTTTGGTATGGTGGATCACAGAACATTGCTATCCTATTTAGAGCATTATGTAGGTATTCAAGATGCTGCCCTCGACTGGTTCAGGTACTACTTAGCTGAGAGAACTATTTGTGCCAGCCTCAAATTTTTTAAATCCTCCAGTGCTCCTCTTGTCATGTGGGGTCCCACAAGGCTAAATTCTTAGGCCTTTGCTTTTCTTATTATGTCTCCTCCCTCTGTGGTCTTTTTTTAGAAAACACAAGTGTGCTTTTCATTTATTTTCTGATGACAGCCAAGTTTATATGCCTCTGGAACAAAAGGACTCCTATTCCCTGAAATTGTTGATGCAGCACCTTGAATATGTAAAGTCCTGGATGGCTTTAAACTTTCTGCATTTTAATGACAAAAAGACAGAGGTTTTATTATTTGGTCTTAGTGTAACCTGTCACGGTTTCTGGGTTTTGGTGGGTGTTTTGATTGTTTAGGATTTTGGTTTTTGTCATGATTAGTTTGGTCATGTTCTTGGTTTGTAGTTCTTATGTTCATGCTTTAGTTTTCAGTTTTGTCATGCTTGGTTTTCCCTCTTGTGTTCCTGTGGTTTTCTGTTCCTGCCTCGTTAGTTCACCTGGTCTGATTAGTCATCCACCTCACCTGTGTCTTGTTACTCCCTCTGTGTATAAGTACTCCCGGTTTTCAGTCATTCATTGTCAGATCCTCATTTTGTCATGTTTGGTTTTTGTTCTCTGGAGTTTATCCCCGTCGTCTGTGGTTCCCTGTCGTGAGTTCCTGGGTAGTAAACCTTTTAACCTGCACCAGTTCTGCCTCCTGCCTGCATTTGGGTCCTCACCTCCACCGCCATTCGTGACAGTAGGATCTGACCACAACTGGACCCAGCAGGTTTGATGGCTTGGCGTCAGTATTACGATCCGGGGGTTGCTGACTGGTTCCCTACGGTGGAGGAGCCAGACCCGTGGTTTCCTGATCCTCCTCCTACAAGGTCCAGGAGGAGGAGGACGTCCAGGAACCAGGGGCGACAGCCCCTCGAATACATGACATCAAGCGAACTGGTGGGAATGCTCCTGGGACTGGAGACGGAGTGGGAGCCGCAGGATTATCCAGAGCGGTCACCATTCTGGGGAACCAGACTGGCGATTAGCCCCAAACCACTGGGGCGGTCTGCATCTCGGAGGTCAACACCAGCTCCACGGTCCACATCTCGGGTGACGCCATCTGCTGTACTGTCACGGTTGCCGCCACCAGCTCCCAGGCCTACGTCTCCAGCTTCGCCTCCTGCTCCAGTGCCCCAGCTCTCCACGCCGGCTCCCAGATCTGCTCCAGTGCCTCAGCACCCCACGTCTGCGCCAAGGTTCTGCCCTGCTCCGCAGCGTCCGACGCCGGCTCCGAGGTCCTGCCCTGCTCCGCAGCGTCCGACGCCGGCTCCGAGGTCCTGCCCTGCGCCGCAGCGTCCGACGCCGGCTCCGAGGTCCTGCCCTGCGCCGCAGCATCCGACGCCGGCTCCGAGGTCCTGCCCTGCGCCGCAGCGTCCGACGCCGGCTCCGAGGTCCTGCCCAGCTCTTCGGCGTCCCACGCCGGTGCCCAGGTCCTGCCCAGCTCTTCGGCGTCCCACGCCGGTGCCCAGGTCCTGCCCGTCTCTTCTGGTCCCTGTCCCTGAGGGGGTCTCCAGTGGTGACGCCTCTCTTCTGATTCCTGTTCCTGAGGGGGTCTTCAGTGGTGACGCTCCTCTTCTGGTCCCTGTCCCTGAGGGGGTCTCCAGTGGTGACGCCTCTCTTCTGGTCCCTGTCCCTGAGGGGGTCTCCAGTGGTGACGCCTCTCTTCTGGTCCCTGTCCCTGAGGGGGTCTCCAGTGGTGACGCCTCTCTTCTGGTCCCTGTCCCTGAGGGGGTCTCCAGTGGTGACGCCTCTCTTCTGATTCCTGTTCCTGAGGGGGTCTTCAGTGGTGACGCTCCTCTTCTGGTCCCTGTCCCTGAGGGGGTCTCCAGTGGTGACGCCTCTCTTCTGATTCCTGTTTCCGAGGGGGTCTCGGGTCGAGACGCCCCCTACCCGCAACTGGTGCCCGACAGAGAGATCCTGTCTGCCCGTCCGCCGCCAGAGATCCTGTCTGCCCGTCCGTCGCCAGAGATCCTGTCTGCCCGTCCGCCGCCAGAGATCCTGTCTGCCCGTCCTGCCCGTCCGCTGCCAGAGATCCTGTCTGCCCGTCCGCCGCCAGAGATCCTGTCTGCCCGTCCGCCGCCAGAGATCCTGTCTGCCCGTCCGCCGCCAGAGATCCTGTCTGCCCGTCTTCCAGAGCGACGGTCCAAGCCTGCTCGGCCTCTGGTGATCCAGCCTGCTTGTCCTCCAGAGCGCTGGCCCAAGCCTGCCCGTCCGCCTGAGATTCGGCTGTCTTCACAGCCTCTGGGTCGTCCACCGGAGGTTCTTCCCCGGTCCGTCCGGCCCCCCGGCCGGCCTCCTGACCTAATCCTGCCGTCTGTTCTGCCTCCAGGTGGCTCCCCCTGAACTTTGTCCTGGGGCCTGTTTTGTTTTGGTCGGTCCCTCCTCCGGGCCCCCTCCGCCCACCCTGGGTGGCCTGCTTGGGGTTTTTCTCTTTTGTGGACTTTGTTGGGCCGTCTGGTATCCGGCCCTTGAGGGGGGGGTTCTGTCACGGTTTCTGGGTTTTGGTGGGTGTTTTGATTGTTTAGGATTTTGGTTTTTGTCATGATTAGTTTGGTCATGTTCTTGGTTTGTAGTTCTTATGTTCATGCTTTAGTTTTCAGTTTTGTCATGCTTGGTTTTCCCTCTTGTGTTCCTGTGGTTTTCTGTTCCTGCCTCGTTAGTTCACCTGGTCTGATTAGTCATCCACCTCACCTGTGTCTTGTTACTCCCTCTGTGTATAAGTACTCCCGGTTTTCAGTCATTCATTGTCAGATCCTCATTTTGTCATGTTTGGTTTTTGTTCTCTGGAGTTTATCCCCGTCGTCTGTGGTTCCCTGTCGTGAGTTCCTGGGTAGTAAACCTTTTAACCTGCACCAGTTCTGCCTCCTGCCTGCATTTGGGTCCTCACCTCCACCGCCATTCGTGACAGTAACCACTGAATCCTCCGCTGTTTATTTTGGGCCCTCTGGCACAATTTGTCAAACTGACTAACTAATCTGGGTGTAAAATGGCAGGTTAGTGCAGTGGTGTGTGTGCGCCATGTTATGGCTGTGCCGTGGCCTCTGCAGCTATTCACAGCTGTTTTAGTCAATGGTTTGGTTCCCCCCGGGTGCTGCGGTATGTCAGACGCGTCCCAGAAGCGCTGGTAGTAAATCAGATTTGTTTCCAGTGAGGGTTGGATTCCACAGTGTCTTGCTGGAGAGATTTTCTATCGCTTATCCGAGATCGGGTCACGGGGGCAGCTGTCTAAGGAGGATCACTAGGTGTTCCCAGGCCAGCCAAGACATGTGGATCCTCCAGCGTGTACGGGGTCTTTCCTGGGGCCTACTCCCAGTGGGACGTGCCCGGAACACCTCACCAGGGAGGAGTCCAGGAGCATCCTAACCAGATGCCCAAGCCACCTCATCTGGCTCCTCTCGATGAGGAGAAGCAGCAGCTCTACTCTGAGCCGGATCACCAAGCTTCTCACCCTATCTCTAAGGGAGAGCCCGACCACCCTGCGGAGAAAACTCATTTTGGTCGCTTGTATTTGCGATCTGGTTCTTTCAGTCACTACCCACAGCTCGTGGCCATAGGTGAGGGTAGGAACGTAGATCAACCGGTAAATCCAGAGCTTTGCCTTTTGGCTCAGCTCCTTCTTCACCACGACAGACCGATGCAGAGTCAGCATCACTCGGACAGCTCTTGCAAAAAGGGGATGTCAGAACTATCTGATCCTGTTTGGCTGGCTAATTTAGGGTTTTAGTTGACACAATGAAGTATTTGAACGAGCTGAACACGAGCCTTCAAGGGCAAGATGCAGTGGTAAGCCCACTGTTTTCATATATAAAAGCCATTGAAACCAAACTTTTTAGAAGGTACATGTCACATACACCACCCATTACCACACATTTCCCAGTGCTGCAGAAAATAATGACCAGTTTTTCACATAAAAATATTAGTTCACAAAACAGGAGGTATGCAGTAGGCATTTCATCTCTGGGGTGAAGAGATTAAACAATGCTTTTGGGATTTTGCAGCCATTGAAAAGGAGATTCCGCTTTTTTCCTCACCTATTCCAGCAGACCCTGATGATGCTTCACCTGTAGCTGGAGCTCATGGAGCTGCATTGTGACAAAATAAAAATGCTGAGCTTGTTTGGCCCAATGTATTTCTGAGAGAGGACATTCTCGGTTATGAACTTTAACAAGAGCCATGTGAGGACAAGAGTAAGTGACTTTCACCTGCGTAACATCTTGTGCATCAAAACCACTGCTTTTTGAGCCAGACCTGGACTACGTATTGCAGTCCAGATCTCAGTATCACCCTTGACATAAGTGCAGGCAACTTATGTGCTTTAGTCATTTGTAATGAGTAAATTGTAAAATATCAGTGATGTCAGGCTGGATAATCGGCCCTCACACATTTTCACCTTCATTGCAAAACGTTTGGCACCCCCTGATAGAAATATGGTCAGAGATAAACATTTCACAGCTACTAGTAAGCAGCGCCCCTCTGGTGACAACGGGAACATGTTATTCAAAAGGTTTGGGTAAAGTGTTTGTCAACACAATCTTGGTCCAGAAGGATGGAAAGACACTTCACCCTTCTTGTCTCCAGTATCGGCATCGCTGGGGTATGAATGTTCAGTTGTGGTCTGAGAGGCCGTAGGCGCTCCCCCCCCCCTGATATAATTTGACAGGTGTAATATAAGTCCTAAATAACCATTCATGCTATAAAAGTCTATCCCTGGTGCTTATTGTTTGGGTTTGAGCCAGAAGACATGTCCTTGCCAATCCTCTACAGAGATATCAGACTTAAGATCATTCTTCCATGCAGACAGATATGAGACGGAATTTTCTTTTGAACCTGCTAAAAATATATTATAAAAATCAGACAACTGACCCCTGCCATAGAAATGGCTAATTGTGTATTGCTCAATAATAGACAGTGAGGGTTCTGTAGTAGTTTTAATTTGTGAATTATGTAGGTCCTCATTTGCAGATATTTGAAAAAAGGTTTTCTTGGAAGATCATACTTTTCAACTATTTGTTGAAATAGCATCATGGTACCTGCGTCATATAAGTCCCCCACCCTGATCAACCCCTTGTCCATACAGTTCTTAAATCATTTCTCCCTGGTTTAAAACAATCATTCCCCCAAACAGGTGTGAAATTTGAGAATTTACTGGTCTGATTTAAAAAAGTGTGAGCCTCATGCCAGGTTAGTTTGTGTTTTTAAGGAAGGAGTTATGTGTGTGTTTCCTAAGTGCTTTTATTTGTGATGAATACATGTACAGGTACAGAGGAAGTCTTGTTGTTTATTCTCTATCTCCACTCAAGGACGAAGGACCCCTCTGAGAAAGGACTGGTTTAACAGGTTTTATTCTAAACTGAGAAACAGACGGAAGCAGGAGTCTTCTGATCATGAAGTTCAGCAGTAGTCCAACAGCTTGGTGAGTCGGGACCGGGATGGGGAAGTGGAAAAGTTCAGCTTGCTTGAATGAGGTCCAACGGAGACTGGTAGTTGAACTGGAGCTTATAAGTCCTGGATCCGGGATTACCTGCAGGTGTGCGTGATTAGTATTCCGGAGAGAGAGAGCGGCGGTGATTGACCGGAGCAGGTGTGGCAGAGTCTGGTGCAACGGTGACACCAAGCTGGAATCTAGTGGTAAAGTAAAACATAGCTGTCATAAGTTGGGTTTCAGGTTGGGTATTTTAAGTCCCCCTCTTGATTGTAGGGTAGATAGAGCAGAGAAAGACATAGTCTGGGGTGTTCCAAATGAAGCAGGCAAAACGTTTATTTAATGTGGAGAACAGGGAGGCTGGCCAAGGGAGCGGAACTGATTGAAACAGATAAAGGAACTTTGGCTAAATCAACATTATGATAATATTAATAATAATTAATAATAATAATAATAAAATTAATAAATCATTGAAACAGGCAATGGGCTCCATCTTTCTAGCAATTCTTCTACTTCCTTCATCAGAGGGTCATAATTTCAGGTGATTGACGTACCAGGGCTTCGATGGCGAGGAGGAATAGCAGAGGTGAGATCGGCCAACACTGGTGTGTGGATCTACTCAATTTGAAGGGCTTTAAAACATGATTATTTGTTATTATTCTGCCATGGGCTCAGAATATAATAGCTTGATCCACTTTATCTTTTCCCAAAACCAAATCTTTTTAGTACCTTAAACAGGTATCGCCATTTAACTCTGTCAAAAGCCTTTTCAGCATCTAATGACTGAATTGCATGTCCTTTGGCATGTTTTTTTTAGCAAATAATGTGTTTGACAGTCTGCATTTTGGTCATTATGAATCAGACGTGGGATTATTCTTTCAATTCGTTTCAGCCATTGCTTTACATAGAATTTTGGTGTCACATGACATCAAAGACATAGGACGGTATGATGCTATGTCAGAGGGAGATTTGCCCGGTATTAATAGGAGAGAGATGACTGCAGATCATAAAGATCGGGTACTATTCCTTTTTCATATGACTCATTAAACACTTTGAGAAGATAAAGTAACAATTTTCCTGCTAATTTTTTATATAGTTCTATGGGAAGGCCATCTGGGCCATGGGCTTTCCCACTACTCATACCTTTTAAAGCTTCTAATCGTTCCTCAATACAAAACCTTTTTTCAAGATTGGTCTTCTCCTCAGTTAAGGTTGGAAATTTCAGATGGTCCATAGAAAGTCATTTTGCTTTCCCAAGTAATCAGAGCATTCAGATTTATACAAATCTTCATAATACTTTGAAAAAGAATAATTTATTTCTAATGGGACAGTAATGCCCTTTCCCATTTCTAACTGAATAAAATTAATAGCTCTGTCAGTTTGTACCTTTTTAATTCTCCAAGCCAACAATTTGCCAGCCTTCTCTCCCTGGTTGTAGTAGGACTGCTTTACCCACATCAGAATAGAAGCCATTTTATTTGTAGTTAGTTCATTATACCGCACACAACTTCATGTACTGAGAGATTGCATGTCTGCATGAGAGAACCCATGGGAGATGACGCATGGTCTCCCTCTAGTACAGTTAGGCGTGTACTAGAAAGGGCACTATTTCAACAATCGACAAACTAAGGATTTGCCGAATAACAGTGATAAACCATCACGTGTGGTGACCCGGTCAACACCTACCCGAGGCCCTGTGCTGCTGCCAAGGTCGGGTGAGGTTTCCAGTGAACTTTTGCTGTCAGTGTTGCTTCTGGACCTTATTGTACCTCTCATGATGATTACAAGATCCTAGCTTGACTGTCATCTTATGAACTGCTGCTAGCATATTAGCCTTACGGAATTGTAAGGTTAGTTCGCTACATCCACAGAAGTTCTCACCGTGGATTTGTTTACTCCATGAGTAGCAGCTCCATTCCATTGTTCTAGTCGGCATCTCGCCCTGCCGCTAAGTGGAGACGTCATCAAAACACTGTCAGCACTATTTCTGATGATGCTACGCTGGAGTGTCGATGAGGGGGGAGCATCACTCATATCAACCCAGTAACATTGTCTGAAGATTTAAAAAAAACCTCTCCACCATTTTCAGGTCCACTAATGACTGTGTTGAATACTGTAACAGTGCACTTGGGGTATTTTGGGCAAACATACCCCCTTGAAAACTAGAACAGTTTACTTCACATGGTCTGCTCCCTGGTACACAGAGGAACTGCAGAGGCTGAAAACAGCTAGTTGTGTTCTTGAGCTGTGTTTTAAAACATCAGCCCTGACCGTCCATGGAGTTGCTCACTGTGAACACAAAAAATGCGAGCGGGAGCCTGTCTGTACTCCAGGGTTCTGGCTGTTTGAGGAGCCCCTGCTTGGAAACAAATTGTTTTCTTCTCCGATCCTCACATCTGTCACTCTGCGGTCCCGGATGAAGGAGGCAGGCTGTGTCAAACTGGGCCACCTCCTGAAGTTCTCGGTTTCTAGTCTGGCCGGTCTGCTGCGGATAGACTCGGACAGACTGCTTAGCAGGCTGGTACAAGAAGTCTGTGCTTCTTTACCAGAACCACTGAGAGCGTTAGCTGAGAACCGCACTCTGTCTGACCAGTGGGATGATGAGTACGAGTATATTTTCCCGTCTCTGGTAGTTTCTCCTGCCATAGAGCAGTGGCAGGAGAACCAAGACCTTTTACTGACTTTTCAGACACCAGGGCTGGGTGAGTTTGAAGGGCTGGGAAAGAGGGCCTTCTACCTTATTAGCATGAAGGTTTCAAACCTACGCTCTCTGGCGGCTGTCAGGGGGTCGAGGTGGACTGAGTTCTTTGGCTCTGGGGCGTCCCCTAAAGCCTGCTGGCAGTCCCTGTACAAACACCCCATTGATAAACGGTCTGGTGACCTTCAGTGGAGGGTTTGCACGGGGCCATAGCCACCAACAGCTACCTGGCACACCTTGATCCGAACACAGGGCCTGGGTGTCCCTTTTGTTTCCAATTAGAAACGGTTCACCATCTTTTTGTTCAGTGTTCACGGCTGATGGGTTTGTTTGAGCTTTTGAGGGGTTTGGTTCAAAGGTTTGGAGAACAGTTCTCTTTCACTTATTTTGTTTTTGGTCCTCGGTACTCGGCATGCAAAAAATCTGTTGACTTACTGTTAAATTTCATTTTCGGTGAGGCTAAGTTAGCCATTTGGAAGACCAGAAGGAACAGGATCAAAGGTCAAGAGGTTCTCCTGGTTTTCACCAGGTTACTGACAGCTCGGCTCAGGCTGGAATTTCATTTCTTTAAACTCACAAACAGGTTGGAGGAATTTGTGGAATTCTGGGGTCTGCAGAATGTTCGGGTTTCAGTTATGGAAAATGGTTTGGTTTTCAATTTTTGATCTTTTCCCCCTCTTTTTTTGTTGTTTTGTTGTTGTTTGTTTTGGGTTTTTTTTATTGCCGTATATGTGATTCTCACTCTCTCTCTTTCTCTCTTTCTCTCTCTCTCTTTCTCTCGCTCTCTCTCACTCTCTCTCTTTCTCTCTTTCTCTCTCTCTCTTTCTCTCGCTCTCTCTCACTCTCTCTCTTTCGCTCTCTCTTTCTCTCTCTCTCTCTCACTCTCTCTCTCTTTCTCTCTCTCTCTCTCTCTCTCTCTCTCTCTCACTCTCTCTCTCTCTCTCTCTCTCTCTCTCTGTCTCTCTGTCTCTGAAAGAAGAATGGGTCAACACCTGGCCTGGACATGATCCACACCTCCTGGTTAAAGACGCTAACTTCACTCCATGAGCGCCTAGTGGCACAAATGAACCAACTGCTGAGGGTTGGGACCCACCCTGAATGGCTGACCAAGGGACGGAAAGTCCTGATACTGAAAGATCTCTAGAAATGAACAGACCCATTCAACTATCGGCTGATAACCTGTCTCTCCATAGCATGGAAGCTTCTGTCAGACATAATAGCAGCTAAGATAAGTGGTCACATGGATCAATACATGATAGAGACACAGAAAGGCATTGATAAAGGTAGACTGCAAAACCAGACAGACCAACTTGTGCATGGCCTGGACTGATTACCAGAAAGCCTCTGACACAATGGATCCTGGAATGCCTGAAGCTGTACAAGATCAACAATAGAAAGAGCCTTCATTGCAAACTCATTGAGGCTGTGGCAGACCACACTTGAGGCCAACTTTGAGCCAGTTACACAAGTCTTCATCAAATGTGGAATGTATCAAGGAGATGCCCTGTCCCCGCTGCTGTTCTGCATAGGCCTAAACTCTCTCAGTCTGGCTATGGCTACCAACTCAGGAATGGGGCCACCATCAGTCACCTCCTCTACATGGATGACATCATGCTGTACACTAAGAGTAAGTGAGACATTGACTCACTGATCCACACCACCAGAATCTACAGCAGGGACATCGAAATGTCATTCAGACTGGAGAAATGTGGCCGGATGGTAACAAAGAAAGGGAAGGTAGTCCATACAGAGGGCACTGCACTCCCAGAGGGCAGAATAACAGATGTTAGGGAGAACTACAAGTAGCTTGGCAAACCACAAGCAAATGAAAACCATGAAGAAGCCACAAAGAAAGCTGCCACAGCCAACTATCTGCAACAAGTGAGGCAAGTCCTGAGAAGTCAGCTCAATGGCAAGAACAAGATCCGGGCAAGTAACAGCTTTGCTCTGCCAGTGATCAAATACTCTGCTGGGATAATAAGCTGGCCAAAGGAGGAAGTTCAGACCACAGATATTAAAACACAGAAGCTGTTCACCATGCATGGAGGGTTCCACCCCAAATCCAGAGTCCAGAGGCTATACACTAAGCACAAAGAGGGAGGCCGAGGACTAGTAAGCATCAGGCCCACTATCCAAGATGAAACATCCAAGCTCCATGAATACATCAGGAAGATGGCCCCAAGGGATGAAGCACTGAGTCTCAGGCAATGGAACCTGAAGGAGAATGAACTGGAGGAACCATCATGGAGGACGAAGCCCCTGCATGGGATGTACCACCGACAGATAGCTTAAGTGGTGGATATGAACAAGTCCTACCAATGGCTTGAGAGGGCTGGACTGAAGGACAGCACAGAAGCACGATTCATGGCAGCACAGGAGCAAGCCTTGAGTACCAGGGCAATGGAGGCCCAGATCTACCACACCAGGCAGGACCCCAGGTCTACCACACCAGGTAGGACCCCAGGTGTAGGCTGTGCAAAGAGGTCCCTGAAACAATCCAGCACCTCACAGCAGGGTGTAAGATACTGACAGGCAAAAAATACATGAAACACCATAACCAAATAGCCGGCATAGTGTACAGAAACATCTGTGCAGAATATGGACTGGAGACTCCTAGATCACAATGGGAAACACCTTCCAATGTGGTGGAGAATGAGAGGGCTAACAAAATGGTAGTGACCAACCAACTGGACATTGTGATCATGGATAAGTAGCAAAGGAAAGCTGTAGTGATGGATGTAGCCATCCCCAACCATGGAAATATCAGGAAAAAGGAACATGAGAACCTGGAGAAATACCAAGGACTCAAGAAAGAGCTGTAGAAAGCCTGGAAGGTGAAGGCAACAGTAGTACCAGAGGTCATCGGAGCACTTGGGGCCGTGTCCCCCACACTGGAGAAGTGGCTCCACCAGATACCTGGAGAACCATCAGATATCTTCATCCAGAAGAGAGCAGTCCTAAGAACAGCCAAGATACTGGAGGACCCTCAAGCTCCCAGGACTCTGGTAGAGGACCTGGGCTGGAGAGGAACACCCAGCCTATAATTTGGAATAATATTTGCTTAATAAATCAAGAATGGTAATAAAATGGGTAAAACTGCACAACTGTATGGGGCACAACGGCCACTAACATTGTTAAACCACATTGTGTTGTTGGTAAAACTAGAACTTCTTCCCAAACACATTTTATAATGACCTTAATTTGGTTTATATTTATTTAAACAACTATTTAGAACAAAAACAACTTGAACTGACTGAAACCCTATTAAACTTTATGTTAGCACTTTGCATTTATAGTTAAACAAACATTTAATTAAATCAAATATTCCTGTACAGTGCCTAAAAGGGTGAAGCTTACCAAATACAATTAAGAGTAATAAAGATAATTCAATACGACTTGACCTGGAGTGCATTCACTGTTACTGTCACAGACAGATACAAACAGAGAGATGTAGACAGACAGGGAGACAGACAAATGGACAAATAAGAAGAACAGATACAGTGAGAGAGAGAGAGACGGACAGAGATGCAGACAGAAAGAGAGAGAGAGAGAGAGAGACAGACAGACAGGGAGACAGACAGATAGAAAGATAAAGACAGACAGATACAATCAGAGAAAGTGAGACGGACAGACAAACAGAGATGCAGACAGAAAGACAGAGAGAGAGACAGACATACAGAGTCTGGATCCAGAAATGTTATAAAGGATTTTTTACTATGGACAGAGCTATTACTGCTATTACAGCTTCTAACTCACTTCTAACTTCAACTTCAGTGGTAAAAAATGACAATATAGAATAGAATAGAATAGAATAGAAATACTTTATTAATCCCTTTGGATAGTCCTCAGGGAAATTTGGGTACCAGCAGCAATACAACACCAACAGTAAAGCAGGATAAGCACAAGATATAATATATACAGGTATAAAGTAAAATAGAGGCAATAAGGTGTGAGAAAAGTATAAATAGAATGCAATAAATAATAAGATAAGTTAAATAAAACAATATAAACAAGCATTGCACACAGTAGAAGTGGTACAGATTCCCAGTTCACTGTCGCACGTATAAGTTATTGCAACTGTTTGTATGGGTTATTGTGCATGTGTTGTATCAGGCGGACTGCACACCTCCCTCTCCCCCCTCCTTCTCCCCTCCTTCCTAATGCAGAGTTGTACAGTTTGATGGCTCAGGGGACAAAGGAGTCTCTGAGCCGGTTGGTCCTACTCTTGAGGAGGAGCAGCCTGTTACTGGTCAGGCTTCTCTGTCCACTGATGACATTGTGCAGAGGGTGACTGGCATCATTCACAATAGCAAGGAGTCTTTTTAGTGTTCTCCTCTCTGCCACTGTCACCAGGGAGTCCAGCTTCATGCCAACCACAGAGCCCGCCCGCCTGATGAGTTTTTCCAGCCTGTTAGCACACCTTTTTGTCATGTAACCCCCCCAGCAGACAACAGCATAAAAAAGTGTACTAACCACCACAGACTGATAGAACATCCACAGGAGCTTCCTGCCGATGTTAAAAGATCTCAGTCTTCGCAGGAAGTACAGACCACTTTGGCCCTTCTTGTACAGGTGATCTGTACAGCATGTTCAGTCCAGCTTGTTATCCAGCCACAACCCGAGGTACCTGTAGTTGTCTACAATCTCCAGCTTGTCGTCCCTGATGGCCACTGGACGTGGTTGTGGGCTGACTTCCTGAAGTCAATAACCAGCTCCTTGGTCTTTGAGGTGTTAAGCTGGAGATGGTTCATCTGACTCCAGGTGACAAAGTCTCTGACCAGATTCCTGTACTCGTCCTCTCCATCATCCCTGATACACCCCACGATGGCTGTGTCATCTGCAAACTTCTGGATGTGACACAGCTCTGAGTTGTAACAGAAGTCTGAGGTGTAGAGTGTGAAGAGGAGGGGGGCCAGCACCGTCCCCTGGGGTGCTCCTGTGCTGCTAATAACAGTGTCAGATGTGGTTTCCGTTAGCCTGACATACTGCGGTCTCTCTGTGAGGTAGTTACCAATCCAGGATGCCAAGCAGGGGTCCACCTGCATCTCCCTCAGTTTGTCCAGAAGCATCAGGGGCTGGATTGTGTTGAAGGCACTTGAAAAATCCAAGAAGAGGATCCTCACTGTGCCCCTCCCCTTATCCAGATGTACTTGGACACGGTGTAGGAGGTAGAGAATAGCATCCTCCACACCCACACCTGCGCGATAGGCAAGCTGTAGGGGGTCCTGGGCCTGTTGCACTTGGGGCTTGAGGAGATTGAGGATGAGCCACTCCATCGTCTTCATCAGCTGGGGTGTAAGTGCCACCGGTCTGTAATCATTCAGCTCACCAGGGTGGTTTTTCATTGGAACTGGAACAATACAGGATGTTTTCCACAGGGTAGGCACTTTCCCCAGCTGTAGACTGTGGTTGAAGACATGCTGGAGTGGTTCCCCCAGTTCAGCAGCACAGGTCCTAAGCAGACGAGGAGGCACTCTGTCAGGGCCTGCTGCTTTCCATGGGTGGAGCTTCCTCAATTCTCCCCTCACCTGTTCTGCTGTTATGTGTGGAGGGTGTTGAGATGGGGGGAGGGGTAAAGGTTGGCAGGGGGGCTGCACAGGGGATGAAGTCAGGGAGGTTGTGTACTGCAGTGGGGGAGGGAGGACCGTGGGCTGGTCAAAGCGGTTAAAGAAGATGTTCAGCCTGTTTGCTTCTTCCACTGTCCCCCCCGCTGTTATGGCCTTTGATCTGAAGCCTGTGATGGTGTTGACACCATCCCAGACCTCCTTCATATGGCTCTCACTCGGTTTATCCTCCACCTTCCTTCTGTAGGTGTCCTTTGCCACCTTCAGGCATTGTTTCACCTCCCGCTGTGCTAATTGCATTGCCTCCCTGTCATGGTTCATGAAAGCCACCTTCTTCCTGTTGAGGGCAGCTTTGACATCTTGTGTTATCCAAGGTTTGTTATTTGGATAACAATGGACAGTCTTATTGGGGGAGACTATGTCCAGCGAGAAGTTGATGTAGTCCGTCAGACAGTGAGTCTGCTCCTCTATGTCCTCACCATGTTGTCTCAGCAGTACATCCCAATCAGTGATGTCAAAGCAGTCTTTCATAGCATCCTCTGCCTCAGGTGACCACTTCCTGATCGAGCGTGTGGTTTTAGACATCCTTTTGACCAGGGGGGTGTACTGTGGCTGTAGGTGAACCAGGTTGTGGTCAGACTTTCCAAGTGGGGGAGGGGGGTGGCTCTGTAGGCATCCTTCACATTGGAGTACAGCAGGTCTATTGTTCTGTTGTTCCTTGTGGGACAGTCTACAGCCTGGTAGAAGGAGGCCAAGGTAGAGTCCAGGGAAGCATGATTAAAATCCCCAGATATGACCATAAACGCCTCGGGGTGCTTTGTCTGCAGCCTTGCTGTTACTGTGTGTATCTTCTCACAGGCAGCTGATGCATCCGCGCTGGGCGGGATGTAAACACAGAGCACGATCACGTGACTAAGCTCCCTCGGCAAGTAATATGGCCGCAGACTAACGGCTAACAGTTCCAAGTCATGGCAACACAGTTCCTTTTTCACTGAGACATGTCCTGGGCAACACCAACGTTTGTTCACATATATGATGAGCCCCCCACCTCTGCTCTTACCGCAGGCGATCATGTCTCTGTCAGCTCTCACAGCAGTGAAACCCGGTAGATCCACGCTAGCATCCGGTATCGCATCAGTGAGCCATGTCTCTGTGAAGATGTATAAGCTGCACTTGCGATAATTCCGTTGATTGTTCAGTGCCAACAGCTCGTCCATCTTGTTAGGTAGTGAGTTGACGTTCCCCATTAGTACAGAGGGGATCACTGGCTTAAAACGTCATCGAGAAGCCTTTAGCTTAGATCCTGACTTGCAGCCTCTGTACTTCCTCCTCAGGTCTGTCGGTACGTTGTGCTGCATTCCGACATTAGTCTTCAATGCAAAAAGTTCATCTCTTGAATAAACAAGATAAACAATAAACAAAATATTCAATAGGATATATATATATAAAATAAGGAATAAAACGATAAGAAAGAAAGAAAGAAACACTCGGGTGCGTAAGAGACACTGGTAAGGCAGCCGTCTCCTAGCGCTGTTAAAAAAATCATAACATCAGGTGATATTTCACCTTTTTCATCTGAAGGACATACCTTTGTTTTACCTGTTACAACAAATACTGACCAGATAAATGAATTTCCTCACTTTTTATGAAAAAGTTGTTATTGATAGAAGTGAGTGATGCTCACCTCTAATCCTCCTCTCTTACCCATCCTCCTCCATTCATCTCCTCCCCCTCTCTTCTCCTCTCCTCCCCTCCTCCTTTTCTCTCCTCCTCCTCCAGATTACGCTCTCCGCCACCCCAGTCAGCTGATGAAGTCCAGCCATTTCTTTTTCTTCCAGCTGCCATGTTTTCCAGAGCTCATGCTCTCCATCAATGATTTTAAGGTGGGTTTAATAACTTTCAGAGAGACAGACAAACAGAGAGACAGACAAACAGAGAGACAGACAGACAGAGAGACAGACAAACAGAGAGACGGACAGACAGAGAGACAGACAAACAGAGAGACAGACAGACAGAGACAGACAAACAGAGAGACATACAGACGCAGAGACAGACAGACGTAGCTCTTGCGCGCTGTGACTCTAGAACCTTCTGCACACACTTAATGTTGGCCTGGTGGATCCGCACGTTATGTCGGTTCTTGCCTATCTTGCTACACATGCATTCCATCGTCATTGTCGTATTTCCATCGCCATGTATCGTCATCCTTTGTCCCCCCCCTCGGGAATCCCTGGGGGTATTGTTCCCGTAGGTCGATCTGTAGCTTGTTATGGGTTTCTTCCTCTCAGAAGATGCAGCTTGGGATGCTACCCCTCACTGCCCCAGTGCCCAGCTGCATCTTCTGAACTCCAGCTGCCAGCAATCTGTACTTGGTCATCAACTAGACTGTTCCTGGAAGTCACTGGTGACAGTAACAGTTCTTAAATACAACCTATAGTGCCCCTGAACACATCAATAGTCAATATTTACGACCATTAATCTTCACATGTGTGTGAAAAGCAGATGGCTCCTGAGTTGTGACTGTGGATTGTGATGTGGAAAGGAACATAGCCAATCAGAGAGCGAGCTGACTGGGGAGCATAAAGGATAAAGTCCGTCTCCAGTCTGTAATTTTTTCAGTTCTGGATTTTTCTTTTAATAATGGTCGCAAGACCACCATCATTCCCTTGTCTTGTATGTCCTCTTCCATGCTGGTGTTGTGTTTTCCAGTTGTTGCCATGGTTCTTCGTTTTGTTTTTCCAGTTGTTGCCATGGTTCTTCATTTTGTTTTCCCAGTTGTTGCCATGGTTCTTCGTTTTGTTTTCCCAGTTGTTGCCATGGTTCTTCGTTTTGTTTTCCCAGTTGTTGCCATGGTTCTTCATTTTGTTTTCCCAGTTGTTGCCATGGTTCTTCGTTTTATTTTTCCAGTTGTTGCCAGGGTTCTTCGTTTTGTTTTCCCAGTTGTTGCCATGGTTCTTCGTTTTATTTTTCCAGTTGTTGCCATGGTTCTTTGTTTTCTTTTTCCAGTTGTTGCCATGGTTCTTCGTTTTGTTTTCCCAGTTGTTGCCATGGTTCTTTGTTTTATTTTTCCAGTTGTTGCCATGGTTCTTCGTTTTGTTTTCCCAGTTGTTGCCATGGTTCTTCGTTTTGTTTTCCCAGTTGTTGCCATGGTTCTTCGTTTTGTTTTCCCAGTTGTTGCCATGGTTCTTCATTTTGTTTTCCCAGTTGTTGCCATGGTTCTTCGTTTTATTTTTCCAGTTGTTGCCAGGGTTCTTCGTTTTGTTTTCCCAGTTGTTGCCATGGTTCTTCGTTTTATTTTTCCAGTTGTTGCCATGGTTCTTTGTTTTCTTTTTCCAGTTGTTGCCATGGTTCTTCGTTTTGTTTTCCCAGTTGTTGCCATGGTTCTTTGTTTTATTTTTCCAGTTGCTGCCATGTTTCTTCGTTTTGTTTTTCCAGTTGTTGCCATGGTTCTTCGTTTTGTTTTTCCAGTTGTTGCCATGGTTCTTCGTTTTGTTCAATCACATTTGAACATGCGAGGTTTCTGGCTCAAAGGACTAGATTCTAGATCGGTTGCGGGACAAATGTGCGTTGACATTTGTGTGTGTGTGTTGCGTTGTTCTGTGCTGAGATTATTGAAGTCACAACACACAGCACCATTAAAACTCAAATGTATGATTTTTTTTATCTTCATGTCTGGGGTCTCTAAGAGATAAAACATCTCTTCAGATTTAGAAAATCCTTGTGTGTGTACCAACCTTTAGAGATAAGATGAGAAGCTAGGTCATCCAAGAAGAGATCAGAGTAGGACTGCTCCTTCACATCCAGAGGAACCAGATGAGGAGGATCGGACATCTGGTTAGGATGCCTCCTGGTCACCTCCCTGGTGTTCCAGGCATGTCCCGCCAGGAGGAGACCCAGGACCCTCTGGAAGGACCGTTTTTCTCAGCTGTGCTGGGAATGCCTCAGGATCCCCCAGATAGGCTGCAAGAAAATGGATGAAAGGATGGATCAAAACTATTTATTTCTGTATTTAAAAAGCGATTTGTCTAGGTTTTATTTTTAAATTTCAGTTAATAATAAAGCATTCACCTGGTATTCAGGCTAATTAACTGTATGAATGTTGAGTTATGATTGCAGGATTAGAAACAGCATGGAAATAGCTGAGATAGCGGTTTGCTAGAACTGCAGCTGAAGGGCATCTGAGCTGATTTTGCCATTTTTTTCAACTCATTACAGTGATGTGGACATCCTCAAAATGATCTCTATATAAGACTGTCCCAGTCACACAAACTCACCCATGTTTTGATTTCTATTGTAGGCACTAAAGGCTTTATTCACCAGTCGCAGCACAGGCATCGGGAGGAAGGGCCGCTGGCTCACTGCAGAGGACCTTGAAGCCTACTTATATGCACTCTCCCAGCCAGGAGCTCTAACAGGAGCTCTCAATTACTACAGGAATGTTTTCAGGTGAGATCGTCAGTCAAACCATGTTGAAGATTATCATGAACAGATTTAGAAATAACAGTTGGTGAAGAATCATATTTGGGAGTAAGTTGTGATGTTGCATAAAAAATACTATATGATAGTGGGTGGGGTTTGAAATAAATTAGAAAAAAATTGAATAAAAAGTACTTGCATTTCCCCTATTGTTTTCTGGGTTAGTACAAAGCAGTAAATGTATAAGCACCACCTAAATAAATCTGTAATTTAATAATGTGTTTGAATATTTATTTAACAGATATAAGAACAAAGAAATTACATTTTACTGACCAATTTAATAGTGTAGAGAAAATAACAAATCTACCAGCTACAACCAGCTAAACATTATAAACTGTTGGGATGGAGAAAAAACACGTCTATAAAATATGGGACAGCATTCTGGGAGATTCGCCAACCAGCAGCTTAAGAAGTGACAGGTGAGGGTGGCAGGATTAGATATAAATGCAGCATCCATCAAAAGTTTAGTCAGTCCAACAAAGATGTGTCATCATTAAGTCCCACACCCAACATAACAGACTCCTGTGACCTGTTCTGTGGACAGATGGACAGACAGACAGCATACACATGTCCTCTGGACAGATAGAAACAAAGACAATGGACACGTCTTTTGTGGGGAAATGCACAGAAATACAAGAGACACGTCCTGTGGAGAGTTGAATAGAATGATAGTACACACTCCAAAAAGACATATTTGGGCTTAATCTCTGCTATTTGTGGCTCTTCTGTATGAGGGGCCGTTTGAGACATTATTCAGAATTACCCTCTCACAGACACATGTGAAATTTAAGTCATTCACACATTATACTGAAACCTCTCATATATTATACTGAAATCATTCATACACTATGGTGAAACTTCTCATATATCATACTGAAATCGCTCTCACATAATATACTGAAATGCTCTCACATACTATACTGAAATAAAACACTATACTAAAATCATTCACACACTATAGTGAAATTTCTAAAATCACATTTCACTAATATGTATGAAAGGAATTCTACTAGTGTGTGTGAGAGCAAATTTCACTTGAAAAGGAAGTCATTTCAGTTGAAATGGAAGTCACGTAGTAGAAAAAAACAGGAGCGCATTTTCAAAACAAACTGAAGAAGAAGAAGTTGGAGAACATCGTGACAGATGTTTTGTGAAGACCTATGCTGTATTAATATTTGTTCATTCGCCTGGAAGTAGTCTCAGTGAAGCAGCTGGCATCTTCAATACTATTCTGGCCTCAGCCATGACTATCAAGGGTTAACGCGACATCAGCCGGACAACCGACAGTAGTAAGTCTGAATGGGGACATGCTAACTAGCCACCTAGCAAAACTCGGCCATTGGGATATACAGTGCTGTAAAACGAAGACCTAACAGCATATCATATCCTGGAGAATACTCCAAACGCAGATGAAGAGGATGTTGTCCAGTGCTGTCCAGGTCTTCCTTTGACATCACTGCATATCTTAAGGGCCGAGTTATGCTAGGTGGATAGTTAGCGTGTCCTCAATCAGACTTCCTACTGTCAGTTATCCGGTTGCTGTCATGTTAGATCTAACCCTTCTAATAGTATCTGCTGAGGCCAGTATAGTATTGGAAAAGCCAGCTGCTTCACTTAGTCATCATAAACTCATGACCACATCAATATAATTAAACAATCCCACTGCCATTGAACAGAATCTACACCCGCTATGCTTTCTGCAAACAAGATGACAAGTTGAAAATGTCCGTGTCCTGGCCACAAATTTTAATATAATGTTATACATACAACAACACAGTTACTATCTCTGTTACATAAGCAGGGTGCTTCAACACTGACTTAAACACTGACGAATAACAGTAACATAAGGTTGAGAACTTCCTTTATCAAACACTGAGTCAAGGATGAGACAGGGAGCTGCATTTCAGTATAGTATGTGAGAACATTTCAGTATATTATGTGAGAGCATTTCAGTATAGTATGTGAGAGCATTTCAGTATATTATGTGAGAGCATTTCAGTATATTATGTGAGAACATTTCAGTATAGTATGTGAGAACATTTCAGTATATTATGTGAGAACATTTCAGTATAGTATGTGAGAGCATTTCAGTATATTATGTGAGAACATTTCAGTATATTATGTGAGAGCATTTCAGTATAGTATGTGAGAACATTTCAGTATATTATGTGAGGAACATTTCAGTATATTATGTGAGAGCATTTCAGTATATTATGTGAGAGCATTTCAGTATATTATGTGAGAACATTTCAGTATAGTATGTGAGAACATTTCAGTATATTATGTGAGAACATTTCAGTATAGTATGTGAGAGCATTTCAGTATATTATGTGAGAGCATTTCAGTATATTATGTGAGAGCATTTCAGTATATTATGTGAGAACATTTCAGTATAGTATGTGAGAGCATTTCAGTATAGTATGTGAGAGCATTTCAGTATATTATGTGAGAGCATTTCAGTATAGTATGTGAGAAGCATTTCAGTATATTATGTGAGAGCATTTCAGTATATTATGTGAGAGCATTTCAGTATAGTATGTGAGAGCATTTCAGTATATTATGTGAGAGCATTTCAGTATATTATGTGAGAACATTTCAGTATATTATGTGAGAGCATTTCAGTATATTATGTGAGAGCATTACATTTCAGTATATTATGTGAGAACATTTCAGTATATTATGTGAGAACATTTCAGTATATTATGTGAGAGCATTTCAGTATATTATGTGAGAGCATTTCAGTATATTATGTGAGAGCATTTCAGTATATTATGTGAGAGCATTTCAGTATATTATGTGAGAGCATTTCAGTATATTATGTGAGAGCATTTCAGTATATTATGTGAGAGCATTTCAGTATATTATGTGAGAGCATTTCAGTATATTATGTGAGAGCATTTCAGTATATTATGTGAGAGCATTTCAGTATATTATGTGAGAACATTTCAGTATATTATGTGAGAGCATTTCAGTATATTATGTGAGAGCATTTCAGTATAGTATGTGAGAGCATTTCAGTATATTATGTGAGAGCATTTCAGTATATTATGTGAGAGCATTTCAGTATATTATGTGAGAGCATTTCAGTATAGTATGTGAGAGCATTTCAGTATATTATGTGAGAGCATTTCAGTATATTATGTGAGAGCATTTCAGTATATTATGTGAGAGCATTTCAGTATATTATGTGAGAACCATTTCAGTATATTATGTGAGAGCATTTCAGTATATTATGTGAGAGCATTTCAGTATATTATGTGAGAGCATTTCAGTATATTATGTGAGAGCATTTCAGTATAGTATGTGAGAGCATTTCAGTATATTATGTGAGAAGCATTTCAGTATATTATGTGAGAAC
This sequence comes from Melanotaenia boesemani, assembly GCF_017639745.1. NCBI lineage: Eukaryota > Metazoa > Chordata > Actinopteri > Atheriniformes > Melanotaeniidae > Melanotaenia > Melanotaenia boesemani. The sequence continues at coordinate 34,652,183 of NC_055695.1, read as the reverse complement.
ATTTCAGTATATTATGTGAGAGCATTTCAGTATATTATGTGAGAACATTTCAGTATATTATGTGAGAACATTTCAGTATAGTATGTGAGAGCATTTCAGTATATTATGTGAGAACATTTCAGTATATTATGTGAGAGCATTTCAGTATATTATGTGAGAGCATTTCAGTATAGTATGTGAGAGCATTTCAGTATAGTATGTGAGAGCATTTCAGTATATTATGTGAGAGCATTTCAGTATATTATGTGAGAGCATTTCAGTATATTATGTGAGAACATTTCAGTATATTATGTGAGAGCATTTCAGTATATTATGTGAGAACATTTCAGTATAGTATGTGAGAGCATTTCAGTATATTATGTGAGAGCATTTCAGTATATTATGTGAGAGCATTTCAGTATAGTATGTGAGAGCATTTCAGTATAGTATGTGAGAGCATTTCAGTATATTATGTGAGAGCATTTCAGTATAGTATGTGAGAGGAAATTTCAGTACAGTGTATAAGAGGTTTTATTATAATGCGTGAATGACTTAAATTTCACATTTGTCTGTGAGAGGGTACTTCTGAATAATGTCTCAAAAGGCCCCTGCTGGCTCAGCTCTGGCAAGTGTCTTGTGGAATACATATATCTTTACTAGATGTGGTGCAGATGTCATTTGCTGGCCTTGCAAAGCCGAGGCACTGTTTTAAGGAGCTTTTTTGGACATTGATGATTTGCTTTCTATGGTTATCTAAAGCATTATAGTGTTTTCTTGTCACTGCATTTTCTTGCGACTTGTGAGGATGCTGGATTTCAGAATATACTGTGTGTGGAAATTTGAAGGAAAACATAACTGAAAAAAAATCCAAAATGAAAGAATTGACAAAATTGCAACAGGAATACTATAATTTAATCATTTGCCATGAATATTGTTGTTTCATGGAATTATAGATTTAACAAATTGGTCAATATTATATGTATGTGTACCTTATTAACCCTTTAGGACAGTTCTATTCTACTTGCAGCCCACGGGCCAGAGCCTACCAGCTTACTTGGACTGTCCCACTACCCATCTACTCATTAACAGTAAATAAATAATTTAAAGATAGGGTAGGACATGTTTTTCAGCAGCATTTTTTTTTTTTACTATATTGTTTAAAATCGCCTTCACATCCCCATTGCAGCCAAATAATTTAATACTTTAACACAAAAGTAAGGGGAAAAAAAAGCTGGTGAAAGAAGACTTTTGCCATATTTTCCCCTCGATTTCCAGTTGTGTATAGTCGGCACTAGTTGTGGGCTGACGGCATGACAAGCTGGCGCTGAAATCTGTTAGTGTGTGTGATGGCCGTCTTCCAGAGCCCAGTCTACTGTCTGCTCGGCTTCCTGGCCATCCTCCAAAGCCCAGTCTCCTGTGCGCGGCTTCCTGGCCATCCTCCAAAGCCCAGTCTCCTGTGCGCGGCTTCCTGGCCATCCTCCAAAGCCCAGTCTCCTGTGCGCGGCTTCCTGGCCATCCTCCAAAGCACAGTCTCCTGTGCGCGGCTTCCTGGCCATCCTCCAAAGCACAGTCTCCTGTGCGCGGCTTCCTGGCCATCCTCCAAAGCCCAGTCTCCTGTGCGCGGCTTCCTGGCCATCCTTCAGAACTCTGTCAACTGGACAGTTTGTTTTAAACTGTCAGTGATCAGCTGATCGGCTTTTCTGCCCCAGCATCATCTCTCTTGTTGGTTTATCATCAGTGGCATGCACAGATAGACACTAGTTGGTTCTATCTTTGTATGCCACTGATGCCCTTTGCCCTTCGGACCGAACATTTGCCCTTTTCAGAGTTATTATTGTTTTTAATAGATAGTTCAAAGATAGTTTAATAAAGTAAGATTAAAAGAATATGTTGGAGTGAGATAAATTAAGTTTTGTTGTAGAAAATCTGTCAGAGTGAGCACTCTGTCCAGGTGTCGCCCCCTGCAGGTTGTAGCAGAGAAGTGCAGAGATGTTGCAGAGAATTCATCGTGTTGCTGGACTATTTCATTAGTTTGACCTTGGATTCCACGTGTCTGTAAATATTAGGTTTATATTATATATGTGTCTTACAGATAATTGTGTTTACAAGTAAACTTAAATGAAGTCACGTTAGATTTATGATACGTTTACATTCATCCGATGTAGGAATACATGATGCTGACAAGTTTTATTTTCTGTACTGTCAGTTTTATGATATATCAAGACTTTCAATAAAAACCACATATGTTAGCTGGTTGTCTGATTTAGCAATGAAGCTAAATGGGGCAGTATGTTTAGTATTGTGTATGTAACTTTTAATACTATTACTGCTACAGGAGGACCTTTATTAGAGATGCACCTGAAAGAGCTGACAGGGCTAAAGAAGGACGTAGCTTCACTGTATGACTGCAGAGCAGAAAGTAAATAAACCAGGTGGCATGACCTATGCCCCTCATTTGATTAATATAGACAGTCACACCATTGCAGGTTTACATGAAGCTGCATAATTAACACTCACAGTCATTTATTTGCTAAATGTCAAATAGAAAAAGTAGCCGTTGTCCTGCTGTGATGTCATCAAGTCTTATTCGTACTGTCTCTTTTCATTTACCAGTTGCAGCATGACTAGAGAGAAAAGATTTAGGAGAGAAAGAAAGGGGAGTACAGCAGGCAGCTGGTTGGGCCTTTCTACACTACATTAAAATACAATAATGTATTACAAAACCTATATAAAACTCACCTAAACACACAATACAAATCTATAATTCATTCACACACACACATACAGTACTATTTACAAGTGGTTACAGTTTTGGTTTGTTTTTAGTCAAAATATAAGCCTAGCGTTGAAGGTTTTAAACGCAGATATTGTCTTGAGTTCAGTTGGTAATTATTCCACAGCTTTGCCCTTTTATAAGAAAAGGCAGACTGAACAAACGAAGTTCTGCAGTGTGGGAGCTTCCAGTTCTGGTTGGTGGAAGTTTTCAAGTTCTGGTTGGTGGAAGCTCTGGTGACTCCATTGCTATTCTGTGTCTGAACAAATGAACTAAGTGGTTCTGCTGCTAAATTATTGATACATTTAAATATTAGTTTGAGAAAGCACAAGTCACTAAAACTTTTTGTCCATAAGTTTTATTGCTTGATTGAACAATGACCCAATGCACTTTGTGGCTGAGGGAGGGGTCTGGCCCCATGCTGTCATGCAATATGATATATGTGAGAATATCATTGCATGCACGTATAGGAGGGTGGCCTCGTCTGGGATATAGTGCCTGATTAGTTTAAAATTATTTAAATAGGTTTTTATTGTTTTTGAGATTTTCTTAATGTGTTTATCAAATTTCAGTTGGGGGTCAAGGACCAACCTAAGATACGTAAATTCTGTTACAGAGTTTATGTTTTGCACAAGTATTTGGAAACTATGTTCCACATTTTGTTTTCTAATAGAAAAACACATTGCTACTGTCTTGGTTAGATTCAGTACCAGCTGGTTTTGAATAAGCCACCCACCCACCTCAGCCTTACAGGAGGACAGAATGTTTGCTGCCGGCTCTGAGGACTTGGCAGGTGCAAAAAGACCCGTATCGTCCACGTAAAGCTGGCCACTGGCATCAGGGCAGATTAAGGGTAAGTCATTCCTGGGCCACTTTAACGCATTGTTTTCTATCCTGAAGAGACAATGCAAACCAGCCCACTGCCTCAGGAGAGATGTTGAAGGAAAACATTTCAGATAAAAAGGCTGCGACTGACCAATTTGAAAGCCTTTTTGAGATCTAAAAATACTGCTCCAACCACCTGACCGCTATCCAGGGATTTTTTCACGTTCTCCGCAAAACAGCAGTTTGCTATTTCACTCGAATAACTGAATCTAAAACCAAACTGCTGTGCGTGGAGGAGCTGATAGGCTTCCAAGTGATCAACTAATTGTACAGCTACAGCTTTCTCAATCACTTTGGATAGTACAAGCAGAATTGATATGGGTCAGTAACTGCACACTGAGTCCGGACTTCCTGCTTTAAGTATTGGTACTACTGCTATTTTCCAGCCAGCCATAGTGGCACTGTCATTAATATTTTTGCCATCTAAAATAAGTTCCTGAATTCCTTTGTTTTTAAGTGTTGCCCCTTGCATTGCCTATCAGTTGAGTGTAATAAGATACTTTTGCTTTTCAGAATTCTTGAACCACTTTATTTCTTAAACGTTTTTAAGTTAAGAGATCAGTACCAAGTTTTGATCTTAATAATTTCTTCAGTGCCATATCTCACATTTTCATTAGTTTTTTAATTTCATTGTTTAGCCATGGAAGAGTATTTTTATTTTGTTTGCATTTTATTCCCTTTGTGAATTTTTTCATTGTCTTTGTGATGGCTGCAGTAAAAAATGATAACATTGATCCACAGTCTTAATTCCCTTTCAAATTGCAAAGTTTTGGATTTAGGAAAATCAGTTTTATGTTGTTAGTGTTATCAGATTTACCAAAGTATTGTAATCTCTTTTTAGTAAGTTTTCTAACTGTCAGGGTCATGTTGTGGTCTGAGAGTCCTGCTATTAAATTATAAGTCCTTGTAATGCATTCAGGTCTATTAGTTAAAGCCATGTCTATCAGGGTTTTTGTCTGCCTAGTAATCCTAGTAGGTCCGTTAATCATTTGTTAGTAGTTAAATTTATTCATCATTATTTTCAATTTGTGTTGGCAAACTTTATCAGATCAATTGTTATTGAAATCACCATACTATATAGTCTCACTGTAAACCTCAAGCTGTTTCACTGCCTGACTCAGTTCATCATAAAAGGACACATTATGAGAAGGTGGGGTGATACAGGACAATATTAAAGTTCATTGAAGGTGACAAAGTTATATTCAAAACTAGGCATTCAAGAGATGTGTGCATCTCAACCAATTCACATTTCAAATTTTTTTTGATGTAGATTAGCACTCCTCCCCCTTTCCCAGAATTTCTGTCCTTTCTGAAGCACTGGTATTCAGAAATGTCTGTCATGTTTGTTGGTATATTATTATGTAGCAGGATTCCATTAAGCAAAGATCCAATCCAAGTTGGCGTGTAGGAGAAGTGCAGAGATCTGATCTCTTTTGGAGATCAGACTGCAGATGTTTAATTGTCCTCCTAGTATTTCTAGTATTGAGACGATTGTGTCGTCTGGTGGGAAAGAAAAAGAAAAGCTGAGTGTCATCTGCATAGCAGTGGTAAGAGAAGCCATGAGAGTTAATGATGCACCGAGTGAGGAGGTGTACAGTGAAAAGAGAAGAGGGCCAAGCACCGAGCCCTGAGGCACCCCTGTTGTCAGCCCATGTGATCTGGACACACCCCCTCGCCAAGATACTTTGAAGGATCTTCCTGTGAGGTAGGACGTAAACCACGAGAGGACAGATCCTGAGATGCCAAGCTCAGAGAGTGTGGAGAACAGTATATGATGGTTGACCGTGTCAAAGGCAGCAGACAGGTCCAGCAGTATAAGGACTGAGGATTGACCAGCGGATCTGGCAACCCGTAGGGAATCAGTAACTGACAGGAGAGCAGTTTCAGTAGAGTGACCTTGCCTATAGCCAGACTGAAATGGATCAAACAGGTTGTTGTCTTGGAGGAACTGTGAGACCTGACTGAAGACGGCACGCTCTAGTAGTTTAGACATGAATGGAAGCAGTGGGACCTGCCGGTAGTTTCCAATCTGGGCTGGGTTGAGTGTGGGTTTCTTCAGCAGCGGGTAACCCAAGCTTGCTTGAAGGCAGAGGGAAAGACACCGGATTTAAGAGAGGAGGTGATAATATGGGTTACTGCAGGTTTGATTGTAGGTAAAATGCTCTGCAAGATGTCAGAGGGAACAGGATCAAGAGGACAGGTTGTGGGTTTTGAGCTGACTAGAAGTTTAGAGACTTGGTCCTCATTTAGAGAGCAGAAGGAGCAGAGTGAGGCACCAGTAGCTGGTTTGGTAAGGCTGAGTTGGTCAGGCTCAGTGAATTGGTTACTGATGGTAGCGACCTTTTCAGTGAAGTAGGAAGCAAACATTTCTGCAGTCAGCACAGTGGGAGGCTGAGCAGGTGGTGGAGATAGAAGAGAGTTAAACGCCATGAACATGTCGTGTGTTGGGAGCATTGTGGATCTTGTTCGGATAAAAGGCTATCTTGGCCGCCTTTAGGCTGGATGTGAAAGTTTCAGGTTTTTGCTGGGACCATAATTTAAAATCTCTGTTTGTCCTGTAAATGCTGCAGAATTGACAATAAAGCTGACTTTGACTTTGACTCCATGCAAAGACACACAAGAACAGAAATGTTTAACGTGGATTTATAATGTCTACATTTGGTGAAAGTTTGTTCCATTTGTTTGCAGCATAACAGCTAAATGCTGCTTCTCCATGTTTAGTCTGGACTCTGGTCTGGACTCTGGTCTGGACTCTAGTCTGGACTAGTTGACCAGAGTCTTTGGATCTAAGAGCTCTGCTAGGTTTATATTCTCTGAACATATCACAGATGGATTCTGGGATGTAAACGATCAGAAGGGTTTTAAAATCTATTCTGTGACTGACTGGAAGCCAGTGTAAAGATTTTAAAACTGGTGTGATGTGTTCAGATCTCTTAGTCCTGGTTAAAACTCCTGCAGCAGCGTTTTGGATGAGCTGCAGATGTTTACTGGTCTTACTGGGAAGTCCTGTTAAAGACCAGGGTGCTCATTTATAAAGCTTGCTTACGCACAAAAAGCGGCGTAAGTGACTTTCTACGGAAAGTTTCTGATTTATAAAAACTAACGTGGCGGGAAAATGTGCGTACCGGTACGTAAACTCTGAAACTTGCTTACGAACATTTTGGAGACGGGAAACTGGCGGTGCTGCTGGTGAGGTGATGAACTTCACCTTCATTCATGCATGCCATCATGCCATCATATCCGACACTAGTGCCATAGAATCATAAACACAGAAGCCTGAAATATAGATGCGTTCCTGAAATCATACCTGTAGCCGACTTATAGGCACCCCATAGGAATTTAATGTTGTCAGTGCAGTATGGTCTTACTTGTTTTGATCGTAAAGCAAATGCACTCATTTGTTCACAGAAGCCTAATTGTGACAAGGTGTGTAGTAATGAGTGTAATTACTGAGTAAACATAAATAGGTGAATTACGACCGTGCGTAATGCAGAACTTCACAATGGATGCGCTGGCACTCCTTGAAGATTACGCAAACGGCAGGATCAGGATGGAGAGAGTTTTTAGAGACCATCAAGATTTCCTGGCCAACGATGATGACTGGCTGATATGCCGATTTAGATTTCCTAGAGCAGTGCTCTTAAATCTATGTGCTGAGTTGGGCCCAGTGTTGGAGCGATCAACCCGCCGGAACCATGCCATACCCGCACATATGCAGGTGCTGACAACTCTCGGGATTCTGGCAACCGGCTCTTTCCAGCGGGAATTAGCCGACAGGTAATTTTAATTTAATCTAAGCTGACATGTTCCAGCCCAACACTCAGTGGGTTTCAATAAGTTGTTACATTCCATTTTAGGTCTGGAATATCTCAGCCATCGCTGAGTAATGTAATGCCTGCCGTTTTGGATGGCATTATAAAAATGAGCAGTCGATACATAAAGTTTCCATACACTGTAGGGGAACAGGCCAACATTAAAAGGCAATTTGCAGCATCAACCGGTTTCCCAAATGTAATCGGCGCGATTGACTGCACTCACGTTGCTATAAGGGCTCCAAGTCAGAATGAGTTTGTCTACGTTAACCGAAAAAATGTGCATTCAGTTAACGTGCAAGTCATTTCCGACTCAAACTTGCTTCTGACAAATTTAGTGGCACGGTGGCCTGGGTCAACCCATGATTCATTCATCCTGGCACACAGCAGTGTAGGGAATAGACTGCAGGCAGGTGCTTCGCGGGATGGGTGGCTTCTCGGTAAGTATCAACATACACTGTGGAAATCTCAACAAAGTCTCTGTTCTGAATTAATCTCCATAACCTGCAGGTGACAGTGGCTATCCCCTGAGACGCTGGCTCCTCACGCCTTTTGCGAACCCGCAAAGCGCAGAGGAGGCGCGCTTCAATTCCGTCCACGTTCGTGCGCGCTCTGTTGTGGAGCGAGCCATCGGCCTCCTTAAAAACCGGTGGCGGTGTCTTGATGCGTCGGGGGGGAGACTTCTCTACCAGCCCAATAAGGTGTGCAGGATCATCATGTCGTGTGGTGTCCTGCACAACGTGGCACTAAGGAATGGTGTTCCCCTCCCACCTGGCCTCCCTCCCATTCACCATGAGGATCCTGACGCACAGCCCCCTCCCCGGCATGAAGACCACCAACGGGGAGCCAGGCTACGTCAGCAAGTCATGCAGCGTTTGTGAAAGGAATACAGTAGGCAAATCTCATTTTTTAACAAGTTCTTTTAATGACGTGGAAATTTCAGACAGTACAGCACACATTCCGCTAATTACATGACGGATTTGATGTAATTCATCACGAATTTCCTTCACAGCGTCGATGGTGTCCCTTTGTGTTTGGAGGACCGCATCTGTCAGCACGCGGCCACCTCCAGCTGTGCCGTGCGCCCGGGGCGCACTCGTGGTGGGTCTGACCATCTCCTCTGTGGATGTACCGGGGATCTCCTCACCCACTGCCTCCATCTGTAGAGTGACTGGAGATAAATAAAAAATGTTATTCGCTGCTTTTTACATGGCTGTTAAATTAAATAAACAATAATTTACCGGTCTCTGCTGTGGCGTCCGCCTGGTCTGTGTCCCCCTCATTCTCTGGCACTATGCCGTAGATGCTTGCGGGCCCAAGAATGGAGGCTATTTTCAGCTCCAGCTGCGTGGGGTTTGGTGTGGCAGGACCCCCGCCTGTGGCACACATTCCCTGGCGGTGGCGTGCCATCCTCCTCTTTGCCTCCACCTTGAGATCCGACCACTTTTTTTTAATGTCTGGCACGGACCTCTCCGTCACCCCCACACTATTGACAGCTGCAACAACGTGTTGCCACTCTTCTGTTTTCCGTTTGTTGCTGATGCCACTACCGAGGCCACCAAATAATATGTTTTTGCGAGCCTCCACCTCACCAACAAGTACCTCCACCTCCGTCTCCGTAAAATTACGCTTCCTCGTCTTTTCGGTTGCCATGATTTAGGTTTAAATAGCAGAGATCAGCTGGTTCATTTATATGCAGAAATGTCCATGAGGTGCTTTGCATTGACCATTTATAGTAGAATGTGGGCGTGTAGGGGGCGGGCTAGCAGCAGAATTCACTTGCGCAAGCTTTCAGGCAGAGTGTGATTTATAAAGGGAAAATTGCTTGCACCTGTGCGCACGCACAGTTTTATAAATCAGAATATTTTGTTGCTTACGCAAACTCTGGATTCTTGGCGGACGTCCACTTTTAGTAGGAATCCTACGCAGAGTTTTATAAATGAGCACCCAGTACAGTAATCCAGCCTACTGGAGATGGATGCATGGAGCAGTTTCTTCTGGTCTTTCTGGGAGACTAAACTTTTAATTCTGTTGATGTTTCTGAGCTGGTAAAAAGCTTCTTAGTGAAGATTTGATGTGATGTGGTCTGACTCTATAATAACAATAAATTGTATTAATAGGTGCCTTTCTTGACACTCAAGGTCACTGTACAGATACAAACAAGGTACAAAAAAACTGTAAATAATGAAAGAAACAATAGAATGTTGTAAATAACAACAAAACAATTTAAATAGAATAAATCATAACAAACATTATGATTAGGACACTGTCCAGGCTCACCTGCTCATAGAGAGGAGGCAAACCTGATTAGGTGAGTTTTTAGCTGTGACTTAAAGTGTGGAAACTTATATGGCGAAGATTGGGGGGTAGTAAATTCCACAGCTGGGGGTCAGCATGCAGAAGGGAGTTGCAATAGTCAAGTCGAGAGGCGACTGGACTGTGAACCGGTGTGGCAGCAGTGTGAGGGAGGGACGTAGATGCTTGATGCTGCGGAGACGAAAGTAATTTGACTAGATTATATTATTGATATGGGAAGTGAAGGAGAGTGTGCTATTCAGGATGACACCCAAGCTCTTAACCTGAAGGGAAGGAGAGAAAGAAGAATTATCAATGGATATTGTTAAACTGCTAGATTTGGTTAAAGTGGACTTCGTACCAATAAGCAACATTTCTGTTTTGCCATTTAATTTGAGAAAATTGCATGTGAACCATGATTTTATTTCAGTGAGGCAGTCAGAGAGGAATGAAGGAGAGAGGGTGGCATCAGGTTTACCTGAAATGTAGAGCTTGGTGTCATCCGCAAAGCAATGGAAGTGGACATGATATTTCTGGAAAATAAATATATATATAGGTGGTAAACAGCAGGGGACCAAGGACAGAACCCTGGGATATGCCTGTGGTGACTGGGTGGGATGTGAAAGATTTTAACTGAATAAACTGAGTGCTCCTAGAGAGATGAGCAAGGGGCTATGAATAATGCCAACAGAAAGCAATCTGTCCAGGAGAATGGTGTGTGAGATGGTATCAAATGCTGCAGTCAGGTGAAGCAGAATGAGAATGGAATCAGACTAGAATCATCAGCAGCCATCAGGAGATCGTTAGTGAGTTTTATTAAAGCAGTTTCAGTCAAGAGAAGAAAGATAAAAGTGTGTCACAGAGAGAAGTGGAATACATATGTGGAGGAAGAGAATCAGGAGGCTTTGTCATGTGTTTCAACATAGAAAACAGCGCTTTAGGATCACCTTGCTGGGATTAGTATATGGATTTGACTTGCATGATACTGTCCTTGTAATGAGTGACAGGATTGAAGTACATTTACACAAAGGCCAGTTTTTCTGTATAAATGTTTAAACTGGCGCTCTTTAGCTTTAAGAAATCTGTTTGAGCGAACCAAGGTGAAGGGCGGGAGGAAGTAACAGATCTATTAGGAATGCCAGAGTCTCCAGGTGTTGACCGATGCTGAGCGTTTTCTCTTTGCTACCAAACAGAATAATCTCAGCTTTGTTTGCACTTAAATGTAGAAAATTTTCCTGTTGTCTACTATGTCCTGTCTTGATCTGTTTCCTGTTGTCTACTATGTCCTGTCTTGATCTGTCTCCTGTTGTCTACTATGTCCTGTATCGATCTGTCTCCTGTTGTCTACTATGTCCTGTCTTGATCTGTCTCCTGTTGTCTACTGTCTCATGTTATTAACTATCTGTTATCTTCTGTTTTGTATTGTCTAATGCCCCGTGTTGTCTTTTATCTCCTGTTCTCTAAAGTCTCCTGTTTTCTGCTGTCTACTGTCTTGTTGTTGACTGTCTTAGTTGTCTAATGTCTCCTGTTGACTAAAATCTTGTTTACCGTTTCATGTTTTTTACTGTCTCATCTTATTAACTGTCCTCTTTTGTCTTCTGTTTCATATTGTCCAATGCCTTGTGGGTTATGATTAGGCCCTGTTGTTTACTTCCTCTCGTCTACTGTCTCCTGCTACCTAGTGTCTCCTGTTCTCTTCTGTCTCCTTTTGTCTACTGTCTGCTGTTGTCTACTGTCCCGTTTTAGCTTCTGTTTCGTGTTCTGATTCTGTTCACACCATGTGACAAAGGAGTCCACAGCAGCTGGATATTCCACTTCATCTTCTCCACTGGTACATCCACCTACAGCAGAGTCATTAGAAACCTTCTGAAGGTGGCAGGTCTCTGCAGTAACTGCAGCCAGATGTGTAGAGGGTGAACAGAAAGGGGGAGAGGACGGTCCCTTGTGGTGCTCCAATGTTGCTGACCACTGTGTCCGACAAACAGTGCTGCAGGCGCACATACTGTGGCCTTCCGGTCAGGTAGTCCACAATCCAAGACACTAGAGAATCCTCTAGCTGCAACACTGTCAGCTTCTCACCCAGGAGGGTCGGCCTGATTTTACAGAATGCACTGAAAAAGTCCATCCATCCATTTTCTTCCGCTTATCTGGAGTCGGGTCGTGGGGGCAGCTGCCTAAGCAGGGAAACCCAGACGTCCCTCTCCCCGGCCACATTCACCAGCTCATCCCGAGGGATCCCGAAGTGTTCCCAGGTCAGCCGAGAGATGTAGTCCATCCTGCGTGTCCTGGGTCTGCCCCGGGGCCTCTTTCCGGTGGGACGTGCCCGGAACACCTCACTAGGGAGGCGTCCAGGAGACATCCTAACCAGATGCCCGAGCCACCTCATCTGGCTCCTCTCGATGTGGAGGAGCAGCGGCTCTACTCTGAGCCCCTCCCGGATCACCGAGCTTCTCACCCTATCTCTAAGCGAGAGCCCGGCCACCCTGCAGGGAAAACTTGTATTCGCGATCTCGTTCTTTTGGTCATTACCCACAGCTCATGACCATAGGTGAGGGTAGGAACGTAGATCGACCGGTAAATCGAGAGCTTTGCCTGTTGGCTCAGCTCCCTCTTCACCACGACAGACTGATGCAGAGTCCGCATCACTGTGGACGCCGCACCGATCCGCCTGTCGATCTCCCGCTTCATCCTTCCCTCACTCGTGAACAAGACCCCGTAATACGTGAACCCCTCCACTTGGGGCAGGACCCTATCACAGACCCGGAGAGAGCACTCCACCCTTTTCCGGCTGAGGACCATGGTCTCGGACTTGGAGGTGCTGATTCTCATCCCAGCCGCTTCACACTCGGCTGCTAATCGCTCCAGTGAGAGCTGAAGATCACAGCCCGATGAAGCCAACAGAACCACATCATCCGCAAAGAGCAGAGACCCAATCCTGAGGCCACCGAACCGGATCCCCTCAACACCTCAGCTGCACCTAGAAATTCTGTCCATAAAAGTTAGGAACAGAATCGGTGACAGAGGACAGCCTTGACGGAGTCCAACCCGCACTGGAAACGATTCTGATTTACTGCCGGCAATGCGGACCAAGCTCTGACACCGGTCGTACAGGGACCGGACAGCTCGTACAAACGAGTCCGGCACTCCATACTCCCGGAGTACCCCCCACAGGAGTCCCCGGGGAACACGGTCGAATGCCTTCTCCAAATCCACAAAACACATGTTGATTGGTTGGGCAAACTCCCATGCCCCCTCAAAGACCCCAAAGAGGGTGTAGAGCTGGTCCACTGTTCCACGACCGGGATGAAAACCACACTGCTCCTTCTCAATCCAAGGTTTGACTATCCGACGGACCCTCCTCTCCAGCACCCCTGAATAGACCTTACTGGGGTGGCTGAGCAGTGTGATCCCCCTGTAGTTGGAGCAGACCCTCCGGTCCCCCTTTTTGAAAAGGGGGACCACCACCCCAGTCTGCCAGACCGGGGGGATTGTCCCCGATGTCCATGCGATGCTGCAGAGGCGTGTCAACCAAGACAGCCCTACAGCATCCAGAGCCTTAAGGAACTCTGGGCGGACCTCATCCACCCCCGGGGCCTTGCCACCAAGGAGCTTTTTAACCACCTCAGCTACCTCAGCCCCAGAGATAGGCGAGCCAGCACCAGCTACCCCAGACTCTGCTTCCTCATCAGAAGACGTGTTGGTGGGATTGAGGAGGTCTTCGAAGTATTCCCCCCACCGCCTCACAACGTCTCGAGTCGAGGTCGACTCGAGGTCGAGGGCAGTGGTTCCAGAGCCCAAGCCATGCATCGAGGTGAGTCCAACTATATCTAGCCGGAACCGCTCAACCTCGCGCACCAGCTCAGGCTCCTTACCCGCCAGAGAGGTGACATTCCACGTCCCTAGAGCTAGCTTCTGCAGCCGAGAATCAGACCGCCAGGGTCCCCGCCTCTGGCAGCCGCCCAGCTCACAATGCACCCAACCCCTATGGCCCCTCCTGCAGGTGGTGAGCCCACGGGAGGAGAGGCCCATGTCTCCCTTTCGGGCTGAGCCCGACCGGGCCCCATGGGCAAAGGCCTGGCCACCAGGCGCTCGCCTCCGTGCCCCACCTCCAGGCCTGGCTCCAGAGGGGGGCCAGGCAAGGGAAACCTTGGTCCTTGTTTTTTCATCATCATAAGGGTCATCTGACCTGATCTGGAAAAGTCAAGAAACATAACCCTCACAGTGCTCGCTGGCTGGTCCAGGTGGGTGAGCGATTGAGCAAGTAGATGACGGCGTCCTCAACTCCGAGACGAAGCTAGCATGCAAACTCAAAGGGTCCATATGTGGTCTAACCATGGGTCTGAGCTGATCCAGTATGAGTCTCTCAAAGGTCAGTGCCATGGGTCTGTAATCCTGGGGGCCACTGGGACTGTCGCCGCAGAGTCAAATCTGTTAAAAACCATGTTCACCTCGTTGGCCCTGTCCTCATCGCCCTTAGCTCCTCTGCTGCTGAATGGCCTGAAGCCAGATGATGGTCTTCAAACCACTCCAAACCTCTATCATGTTGTTTTGTTGGAGTTTCCCGTCCAGCTTTCTCCTGTAATTGTCCTTAGCTTCCCTGATCTTGACTCTCAGTAAGCTTTGGATCGTTCTCACCTCCTCTCTGTCACCAGCCCTGAAAGCCCTCTTCTTGTCGTTGAGGAGGGCTTTGATGTCTTTAGTCACCCACAGCTTGTTATTTGGGTAGCAATAGACTGTTGGGACAAAACTATAAGTACAGAAATCTATGTAGTGTGAAATACACTCAGTGAGCCCATTAATGTCCTTACCGTGGTGCTCACAGAGTGCTTGCCAGTCTGTCACTTTAAAGCATCCCTGTATCGTGCTATCTTGTGTCTTCTGTTGTCTAATGCCTCCCATTTAATGTCTCATGTCTACTGTCTCGTGTTATTTACTGTTTCATGTTGTCTAATGTCACATGTTGTCTACTGTCTTGTGTTGTCTACTGTCCTGTTTTTTACTGTCGTGTTGTCTACTGTCTCGTATAGTTATCTGTCTCCTTTGGTGTGGCTCAGTGGGCAGAGTAGTCATCTTGTAGCCTGAGGGTTGCCAGTTGGATCCTTGGTCTGTCAAGCTCATGTTGAAATGTCCCTGAGCAAGACAATGAACCCCAAAATTGCTCATAATGGGTTGTAGTTAGCACCTTGAATGGCAGCTGCCGCCATCAGTGTGTGAATGTGTGTGTGAATGGGTGAATGTGATGTATAATGTAAAGTGCTTTGGGTATCATTCCAGGTAAATACAGACCATTTACCATTTATGATTCTGTCTCCTGTTGTCTAAGGTCTTGTGTTGTCTACTGTCATGTTGTCTACTGTCTCGTGCTATGTGCTATCTTCTCTTGTGTACTGTGTTATACTGTCCATTGTTTTTTACTTTCTCATGTTATCTTCTGTCTCCTGTTGTCCAATGTTTTGTGTTGTTTAATGTCCCTTGTCATCCACTCATGTTATCCTCTGTCTCCTGTTGTCAATGTCTTGTGTCATCTACTCTACAGAACAAGCACTGATTTCAGCCAGGGTTGGTACAGTCAGTTAGGTGAGTTTACTGCTTGAGTTTCTGTCTTGGTTTCGGGTTATTGTTTACATTGCTGGTGTGGGGCTCTGTCGTTAGCACCTTCTCTCTTCAACCAGTTGAGGCCGTGACGCGGGTCACACCCACTGTGTACTGCTCAGGGCAAAGCAGATAGAGGCGGTTTCAGCCGGGTACAATCAAGCAAAGTGTGCTCAGCTGTGTCAGCTCCAGGTACTTTTCCACACATGGTGCGCTGAAGCGTCAGCGAGGCGTCAGCCTTTGTGTCAGCCCACGTCGGGTTAAGACCACTGAGGGTAAAGACCTGCGAGTCTACCTGCGCGAGTCCACTGTGCAAACCTCCTCCAAGTCAAACGAGCTTAAACCTCCTCACAACTATATTTACGCACAATGTGCTTCAAACCCATCCCTGTCAGATATGGGTACAGACCAAGACGTGTCACCCATAGACACCGCAATCCGCAAAACCTTTCCTTTCCAATGGCATGCACATCAGTCACACCCTCGGTTACCTTTGGTCTCTGGAACTGTCAGTCCGCAGTTAACAAAACAGAATTTATCAGTTCATTGATAAATCTCTCTGACATTCAGGTCCTAGCCCTGAATGAAACCTGGATCCGTCCAGAAAACACAGCTACACCAGCTGCCCTTTCTGTCAATGCAGAATTTACCCAAACACCTCGCTCAGCTGGACGAGGAGGTGGAACGGGCATTCTTATTTCTAAAAAGTGGAACTTAACTTCTGTCCGTCCTATGGCTAACTGCTCATCACTTGAGTATCACGCAGTAAAGGTCTCTACACCCATCACTGCATACATTCTGGTCATTTACCGCCCTCCGGGTGGCAGTATAGCTGAGTTTGTCTCTGAAATGGACATGATTCTCTCTGACATTCCTGATGATGGCACACCACTAATTGTCATGGGAGACATGAACATTCACATTGACAAACCACAGGCAACTGACTTTCTGGCTCTTATCTACTCTTTCAATCTCAAACTGGTACAGACTCCTCCAACACACAAAGCTGGCAATACTCTTGACTTGGTGCTGACCAGAAACTGCTTCACAGCCGACCTGTCTGTCACCCCACTGCACCTCTCTGACCACTTCCTGGTTAAATTCTCTGTCTTCCTTCCTCATGTCACTCAAGCAGCTCCAAAAATGGTGTCCTACCGCAGAAACTTGAGATCCCTCAGACCTACACAGCTGTCTGATGAGGTTTACTCTACCCTCCCTTCCCACTCAGACTTCTCCTTACTGTCTGTTAATGAGGCTACAGAAACACTCTGCTCCTCTCTCGCCTCCTCTCTGGACAAACTCTGTCCTCTGGTGTCAAAACCAGCCAGACAAAACCCTCCCAGTCCATGGCTCACAGAGGCTCTAAGGGATCACAGAGCCGGACTCAGGGCGGCTGAAAGAAAGTGGCGCAAATCAAAAGAGCACACTGACTTGTCTGAGTACCAGCAAAAACTTGAAACTTTCACATCCAGCCTAAAGGCAGCCAAGATAGCCTTTTATCAGAACAGGATCCGCAATGCTCCCAACACACGACAACTGTTCATGGCGTTTAACTCTCTTCTATCTCCACCACCTGCTCAGCCTCCCACTGTGCTGACTGCAGAAATGTTTGCTTCCTACTTCACTGAAAAGGTTGCTACCATCAGCAACCAATTCACTGAGCCTGACCAACTCAGCCTTACCAAACCAGCTACTGGTGCCTCACTCTGCTCCTTCTGCTCTCTAAATGAGGACCAAGTCTCTAAACTTCTAGTCAGCTCAAAACCCACAACCTGTCCTCTTGATCCTGTTCCCTCTGACATCCTGCAGAGCATTTTACCTACAGTCAAATCTGCAGTAACTCATATTATCAACTCCTCTCTTAAATCCGGTGTCTTTCCTTCTGCCTTCAAGCAAGCTCGGGTTACCCCACTGCTGAAGAAACCCACACTCAACCCAGCCCAGGTTGAAAACTACCGGCCGGTCTCATTGCTTCCATTCATGTCTAAACTACTAGAGCGTGCCGTCTTCAGTCAGGTCTCACAGTTCCTCCAAGACAACAACCTGTTAGATCCATATCAATCTGGATATAGGCAAGGTCACTCTACTGAAACTGCTCTCCTGTCAGTTACTGATTCCCTACGCGTTGCCAGATCCACTGGTCAATCCTCAGTCCTTATACTGCTGGACCTGTCGGCTCCCTTTGACACGGTCAACCATCATTTACTGTTCTCCAAACTCTTGGAGCTTGGCATCTCAGGATCTGTCCTCTCGTGGTTTACATCCTACCTCACAGGGAGATCATTCAAAGTATCTTGGCGAGGGGGCGTGTCCAGATCACATGGGCTGACAACAGGGGTGCCTCAGGGCTCGGTGCTCAGCCCTCTTCTCTTTTCCCTATACACCTCCTCACTCGGTGCAGTCATTAGCTCTCATGGTTTCTCCTACCACTGCTATGCAGATGACACTCAGCTTTTCCTTTCTTTCCCACCTGATGACACAACTGTCTCAATGCGAATATCAGCATGCCTTGCTGATATCTCTGCATGGATGAAGGATCGCCACCTTCAGCTAAATCTGTCCAAGACTGAGCTTATTGTCTTTCCAGCCAGTCCTTCTTTACCACCACAGATAAGTGTGCAGCTTGACTCAATCACACTAGTGCCTACATCTTCTACCAGGAATCTTGGTGTCATGGTAGACAACCATCTGACATCTTGCCGATTTGCTCTCTACAACATCAGGAGGATCAGACCCTCACTGACTGAACACACGACCCAGCTCCTGGTCCAGGCTCTGGTCATTTCACGCATTGACTACTGCAACTCCTTACTGGCTGGCCTGCCTGCATGCTCAGTTAAACCTCTGCAGATGATCCAGAACGCAGCAGCACGTCTGGTCTTCAACCAGCCCAAAACAGCTCATGTCACTCCACTGCTAATTGCTCTTCACTGGCTTCCAGTTGCAGCACGCATCAAATTCAAAGCTCTGCTTCTGGCTTACAAAACAATAACCCAAACGGCTCCGGTCTACCTTCACTCCTTAATCCAGAGCTACACTCCCTATCGAAACTTACGCTCTACCAGTGAAAGACGTCTAGTGCTCCCACCACAACGTGGCGCAAAATCAGTAGCTAGACTCTTCTCCTCTGTTGTTCCCCGGTGGTGGAACGATCTACCAAACTCCGTCCGATCTGCAGAGTCCGTATCCACTTTTAAGACCAAGCTAAAGACTCAGTTGTTTAAGGAGCATTTCCACATTTAGCTTAACTAAATGAGTCAGAAAGATTTGTCCAGCTTTTTGGCTCAACCAAGTACTGAAGAAGCTGTGTGCACTTATGCCCAAGATGATATTGTGTGATGAAATCATGCACTTATGCCCAAGTTGATATTATGTGATGAAATCATGCACTTATGACCAAGTTGATATTGTGTGATGAAATCGTGATCCTGTATTTAAATAAAATGACTAAAAAAAAAAAAAAAAAAAAAAAAAAAAAGTTATATGCACTGCACTAGCACTACATGACAGCACCTGGGTCCAACTGGACTCAAAAGCGGTCTGACTATCACTTAATTATGACGTCCCATCTTGTTTGAATTCATGCTTGTGTTGTTCTTCCTCTCAAATGTAAGTCGCTTTGGATAAAAGCGTCTGCTAAATGACTGTAGAATAGAATAGAATAGAATAGAATAGAATAGAATAGAATACTCTCTTTTCTTGTCTTCTGTCTCATGTTGTTTACCATCTCCTGTTGTCTGTCTTGTGTTTCCTACTGTCTTGTGTTATTTGTCTCATTTTCTGATGTCTTGTGTGTTCTGCTGTCTCATTGTATACTCTGCCCTGTTATCTTCCGTTTCCGGTTGTCTAATGTCTCTTGTTCTCTAAAGTCTCCTGTTGTTTAACATCTTGTGTTATCTAATCTTTACTGTGTTTTAATGTCTCCAGTTTAATGTTTCATGTTGTCTACTGTCTCAAGTTGTCCAATGTTTCGTGTTGTTTAATGTCATGTTGTGTACTCTCTTCTGTAGATGTGTGTAGAAATCAGTCCCACTAATTAACGAGTATCCAGGAGCTACTGCCTATAAATTTCTTGAGTAAAAACTAAGAATATTGGCAGAAAAATGTAAGCATAGGGGAGCGTGAAGCAGCACAGCAGCAGCAGGGAACAGAAGCAGGAAATGATCACAAAAGAGAAAATCTATAGTGTAAAAAATACTTTTCTTCAAATATTTGTGTATTTTTTTTCTAATGTTAAAGATATTTATGTTATGCAGCCACAGAGAGTGACATGTCTTATATTAAGTTTCTCCACAGACTAAAGACGTTGAGCTTCCACACAGGGCCAAAGTCTGTTTATCTCCCTTCATAACAATCAAAGCTGTTAATGAAAACATTAAGGGCCTGATCTACTAAAGGCTTGCGTGAGTGAAAACATATGCAAACTTACTAGCACACACAAAATAATGTTGCAGCTGATTTACTAACTGGGTGCACCGAGGATTGCATTTGTTAAATGAACAAAATAATGCGAGAAATTCATTTAGCACGTTTGCCTGTTTAATATGCAATATGTGGTATAACTGTTCCTGAAGGTTTTCGTTTGGATCAAAGAAAGCCACGCTCCAACTAATGATTTGGTTAACATTTTTTATTCTTATATCACTGAACCTGACCAACAACTTCCACGTCCAACTATAAATCACTGTAAAAAACTAAAGAAAAGACAAATATAACCTTTTATCAGTGAAAAAATTATATGAAACCAAAATACATTAAAATAAATACACTACCATGTGTGCCTTCTGACCAAACATTCAGGAGTGGTTAGTCCGTTTTTCACAGCATTTTCTTTGCTCTTAGTATGAGATACATCTCCGTGTCCATGCGGTCTCATTCTAGTCCTTTCTCAAGTTTCCGGAAGCACATGTCTCCCAGTTCACTAGCATGTGAACGGCACATGCACATGTAATTCTTCTTTTTACCACAAGAGGTCAGAGATGGAACACCGAGTAAAGGCTTTACATTTCTCAACGCTAAATACAAATAATATTCACCTCTCTGGGACAGTTACATGAGGGTTACTGCCAGAAGTGCAAAATATTGAGAGGACCAGTTGCAAATAGATTAACGTAGCACACGCAATGAGATTTAGTCATCTGCTCCTCCCATTAATGGCCTCATCCACATCTTTATCTCCATTGGGTCAAATGTCATTTTGCTTGTGACCTTCCTACTCTGCTTCTAAACTCTCAATGGCGAAAACATAATGCATGCCAAATTCTCATCTGAATACTGCTCTTTTAGCCTGTTATCAATTATGCCAACATTTTTAGTTGATCTCCTGCAAATGATAAACATGTCCAATCTGTTTGAGTGTGCAGGCAATTTTGTGCTTTTTATCAGGGATCTTAGTAAATCAGGGCCTATATATTTTCATATAGTCAACATTCAGGTGCTGTTTTTGTATTTAATAAAAAAAAAGTCTCTCTGAATCTATGGAGGACTGAAAATGCTAAAATAAAATAGAGAAATATAAAAATGGCTCAACAAATAATATGGCAATGTGCTATACAAAAATATTTTTTCCACTGAGAAACATTTGAAATAAGACGTGATTTTTTTTCCATTTTTTTAATTATCATTTTTAATGTTTTAATTGTCTTACTATTCCTATTTATTTACTTTTCCCTTATATTTTCAATTTAATTAATTTATTTATTTGGTCATTTCTTTTACATTTTTTCCTCCTATATTTTTTATGTCTGTATTTTAAATCTATTATTTTCCTTTTTCATTTTCTTATCTCTAAATTTATTTGTCTGCGTTTTCTTTTAATCTAACATTTCAGTTATTTATTGACACATCGTCTACTGTCTCCTGTTGTTTTTTTCTTGTGTTGTCTACTGCCTCCTGTTGTTTACTGTCTCCTGTTGTCTACTGTCTCCTGTTGTTTTTTTCTTGTGTTGTCTACTGTCTCCTGTTGTCACCAGCTTAAACTTAAACAACTTTATTGATCCTATCAGGGGCCATTAGTTTGACCAGTACAACAACACACAAAACATAAAAAAACATACAGTATAGTATGAAGAACACAAGAAAAACTACAGAGAATTTAAAAGATGAAAAGCAGTTGGGATAAAAGATTTTGCTTTGTTTTACAATACGGTAAAACATAGTGATGTCCTGAAGGCAACAAGGAAAACTCAGTTTTTTATGACATGATCACATCAGCTTTCTGGACAATCTGATTATTACAGAACAAAGCCTGGTCCTTCTGCTGCACTCCTATGATTTTAGAACAATACAATTGAGACTGTTCTTGTGTTTGATAGTGAGGCAGTTAAATAATAAGGCAGGTAAATGACAAACACCGGAGGGTCTCAATGAAAGCCTGATAGAATCTACACATGATGATGGGACTGACTGAAAACCAGTTCAGTTTCCTTGAGATGTAGATTCTTTGTTTCAGAACAGCTGCAGTGTTGACATCAAACTTAAGTTGGTTGTCAAACAAAGTACCAAGGTACTCATTGGAGGAAATGCTTTCTACACCCTCATTATGAATAGTATACTTTCAGTGGCAAAAACTTTTCTACATTTAAAATAAAAAATGAGTTCCACTGTCGCGGTGCGTGGTTTGCCGGCTGCATCCCACATTGTTTGGCTACACCGAGCTGTCTTTAAATAAGTCCTTGCTCATTTTCCTGGATCATGTGACTTAGGTTTCAAGGTGTTTTGAGATTGTACTAATTAGGGGGAAATAAATGTGGGTGTATAGGCATATTTCTTTATAACAATGACTGAATAATGTGGAGGTTACTTTTAGAATAATATTTTGTGCAACGAGATGTGGTCTTTTTGGTGTCAGTTGTTTATTGTATATTTCTTTTCTTTTGGATGCTGAGCCTAGTGGGAGAGGCTATGGTATAAAAAGAGCAGTCCTCACTATGATGAGGCATTTCTGGGAATGACACGGAGGAGGTAACATCTGGTCCACGTCTGTTAAAAACTGGAATATGGCCATTTGAATTGTTGTATCTGGTTATTGAGGAAATGGGGGAAATAAACTTCACAAGCATTTTAATTCTTTGACTTGCCTGAGTTTTCTTTTGGAACTCTGAGAAGGAAGTGGAAGGAACCTCATGAAAAGGAGAATCAGCAGATAAACACAGACTGTAAAAATGACATTAAAAGATAATGGAGACCATCATACAGAATCTGCAGAAAGAAACATGTTGTTTTCATGAATTTATATCCATTGTTACCCCTCATATTTTCAAATTCTCTATGGCTGTAGTAGTCTTTGATTTTTGTGGTTAATTTCCATTGTAATTACATGTTGATGTATCTTTATGCCAGTTTATAATTGCCATCTATTGTTGGAGCTCTGAGAAAACTGAAGTTTTCATTTCTCTGTCTACTCAGTAATGCTTAATATTTCAGTTACTGACATTACATCTTACAAGTCTGATGTTGGTTAAAAAAAAGATAAAAGAAAAATTCTGTTTTTTTAACACGTGAAAGCTACATGCATGACTGGATACACCATCTGCTTCCTTCTCAGGCAGTAAGTTGGAAAAGCATCACATGGTTATGTAAAAGAAATTTCACTGACCCATGATTAAATAGCCTCCACATAATGTACCTAAGCACATAAACACATACAGTGATACTTTATGTGTTTATGTTCATGGAGAGATAACCCTAGGGTAGATCTCCAGGATCTAC
This sequence comes from Melanotaenia boesemani, assembly GCF_017639745.1. Lineage (NCBI taxonomy): Eukaryota > Metazoa > Chordata > Actinopteri > Atheriniformes > Melanotaeniidae > Melanotaenia > Melanotaenia boesemani. Next base: position 34,629,137 of record NC_055695.1, on the reverse strand, counting down.
CCGAAGGTTATCTTTCTGAGGTTGCACGCATGCGACTTTACACCGGTAATACAGAATCAGTTGAACAGCAGAGAGAGAAGAATACAGGCCAGAAACAACAGAAATATGGAATCACAGAAATAGGTTTTGTACTGCTTTATTGATGGAAAGTTTATGTGTACAGCACATTTCATGTACAAGATAAATCAAAATGCTTTGCATAAAACATTAAAAGCATCACAACGGGGAGCAATATCAAGAGCATTAAAAACCAACTTTAAAAGAAATAAAACAAATTAAATAAAAACAGAAAAAAAGCTGAAATAAAACATAAAAAGCCAGAAATAAAGTTCCAGTCTGTGGAATTAACAGCTGTTCTCATAAAAGGCAGCAAATAGAAAAGTTTTTAACGCTTATGTAAAACTGCTGAGTCAGCATACCTGCAGGTTTCTGGGAGTTTGTTCCACATGTGAAGAGCATAAAGCTGAACGCTGCCTCTCCATGTTTAGTTCTGACTCTGGGAACAGAAAGTAGACCTGACCCTGATGACCTGAGGGATCTGGTTGCTTTATAACCAGCCAGAAGATCCTGAATGGATTCTGGTCCTAAACCACCAGCAAGGACTGGAGATCTAAGATCTACTTTCCTGGTCTTAGTGAGGACTGGAGCTCTAGGATCTACTTTCCTGGTCTTAGCGAGGACTGGAGTTTTAGGATCTACTTTCCTGGTTTTAGCAAGGACCGGAGTTCTAGGATCTACTTTTTTGGTCTTAGTGAAAACTGGAGTTCTAGGATCTACTTTCTTGGTCTTAGTGAGGACTGGAGTTCTAGGATCTACTTTCTTGGTCTTAGTGAGGACTGGAGTTCTAGGATCTACTTTCCTGGTCTTAGTGAGAACTGGAGCAGCAGTGTTCTGGACTAACTGCAGCTGTATGATGGACTTTTTAGGGAGACCTGTGAGGACAGCATTACAGTAGTCCAGTCTACTAAAGATAAATGCATGGACCAGTTTTTCTAAATCCTGCTGAGTCATCAGTCCTTTAATCCTCCAGATGTTCTTTAAGTGATAACAAGCCGACTTCACAACTGTCTTAATATAACTGCTAAAATCCAGGTCTGAGTCCAGGACTACTGCTAGGTCTGAGTCCAGGACTACTCCCAGGTTTCTGGCTTGGTTGGTAGTTTTAAATTTTGCTGTTTGAAGCTGAGAACTGACTTTTAATCTTTCTTCCTTTGGCTCCAAAAACTATTATTTCAGTTTAGTCTGTAACTGAAGGAAGTTCTGGAACATCTGATCTTTAATCTGATCCATGCAGGTGATCAGAGTCTGGATCGAACTGTAGTCTCCTGGTGAGATGGTTATGTAGATGTGTGTGTCATCAGCACAACTGTGATAACATGTTAAGTTGTTTCCGTAATGTGAGCAAGTGGCAGCATGTAGATGTTGAACAGCAGTGGCCCCAGGATGGAGCCTTGGGGAACTCCACAGGTTATTTTGGTTCGCTCAGATTTATATTTACCTATAGACACAAAGTAGTCCCTGTTTTTTTTAAATAGGACTCAAACCAGTTAATAGCAGTACCAGAAAGTCCGACCCAGTTTTCCATCCGGTCTAGTGAGATGTTCTGGTAGACCGCGTAAAATGCAGCACTGAGATCCAGCAGTACCAGGACTGAAATGTTCCTGCTATCTGTGCTCAGGCGGATGTCATTAAAGACCTGAACTAGAGCATCTCAGTGCTGTGGTGTGGCCGGAAACCTGACTGGTCGACATCAGGGGCTTCATTTATCAAACTGTGTGCAAAGCAAACTACAGGTGGCATTTGCAGCGCAAAAAGGAAATGCGGCGCACTTTAACTGTCAGATTTAAGAAAGCGTTCACACGCACGTCTTACACCTGTTTCCGTTTATAAACCAGAATCAGCTCTAAAGTAGGCACATGTGAGAGAACGCCTTGCCTCGCCCACATGGTGGCTATAAATGGTCAGGTGGACGCCTGTAATACATATTCATCATATCATCTCCATGATGGCTCTGCTACCAGTCTCAGATACATATTTCTTTCTTAAATAAATTAATATATATTCTTTTTTTCCTGGGTGCTCCAGCTGGGTGGGCGGGGCTGCAGCTGTGGTTGGAGAGGGTGAGGCCAGAGACTCCACCCACCATCACCGCTATTAACAGTGTAAATGGTAAATGATAAGTACTTATATAGCGCTTTTATCCAAAGCGCTTTACATGTACGTCACATTCGCCCATTCACACACACACACACACATTCACACACTGATGGCAGAAGCTGCCATGCAAGGCACTCAACCACGACCTATCAGGAGCAATTAGGGGTTCAGTGACTTGCTCAGGGACACCCCAACATGAGCTCTCCGGGCCGGGATCAATCCGGCAACCTTTGGGCTACAGGACGACCACTCTACCCACTGAGCCATGCCGCCCCCTGTGGCCAAGGAGCTGCGAGAAATAGATTCTACGTCAGTTTCATAAATGAGGCCCTAGAATAGGTATTTAGTGTGAGGAAGTTGCTGGAAGACAGCTTTTTCTAGAATCTGACTAAGAAAGGGGAGGTCTGATATCAGCCTGTAGCTGCTCATGAGGGATGAGTCTAGGTTTTTCTTTTTCAGTAATGGCTTGATAACGTCTGTTTTTAGGGTCTGTTAAATACACAAATATAAAAGTGGTTTAAAAAATTGATATGGCAAAAATAAATGAAAATATATTCCAGTGAGAAACCTATAAAATGTGACTTTTTTTTGTTGTTTGTTTGTTTTCAGCTGTTTTAATGTAACTTTTTGTTTAAATTCCTATTTATCTACTTTTCCATGGCATTTTTTTATTTATTTATTAATTTGTGGATTTCATCTTACATTTTTTCCTCTTTTATTCTTATACCTGTATTTAATTATGTATTATTTTCTTTTTACATTTTCTTATTTCCAAAATGATTTATTATTGTATTTTATTTTCATCTAATAATTTATTTAATTATTTATTCATTTATTGACACATTTTTATTCAGTTATATCTATGTTCTCAATATTTCCAGTCTTTCATTTCTTCCTCTATTTACTTTCTAAGCCTATTTTAACTCGATCAGAAAGAGGAACTTCATGGGGAGGAGGAGTGTCCCATCCTGGGAATCCCTTGGAAACAGGAAACATTACACTGAGGAGATGACATGTGAGATGTGGGCCGAGGACCTGGGGATGACACAGGTACAAGGTGTTTCCTGGAGCCTTGCCTCCTTATTGCCACCGCAGCTGCACAAGACCCGCAGTCTCCATATTGTGATCTATTGTCAAAAGAATCTGTTAGAGTGCCCCCATAGACACCGCAATCCACAAAACCTGTCTGTTCCAGTGGCATGCCCGTCGTTCACATCCTCTGTTACCTTCAGTCTCTGGAACTGTCAGTCCGCAGTGAACAAAACAGAATTTATCAGCTCATTGATAAATGTCTTAGACATTCAGGTCCTAGCCCTGACTGAGACCTTGACCCGTCCAGACCTACACAGCTGTCTGATGAGGTTTACTCTACCCTCCCTTCCCACTCAGACTTCTCCTTACTGTCTGTTAATGAGGCTACAGAAACACTCTGCTCCTCTCTCGCCTCCTCTCTGGACAAACTCTGTCCTCTGGTGTCAAAACCAGCCAGACAAAACCCTCCCAGTCCATGGCTCACAGAGGCTCTAAGGGATCACAGAGCCGGACTCAGGGCGGCTGAAAGAAAGTGGCGCAAATCAAAAGAGCACACTGACTTGTCTGAGTACCAGCAAAAACTTGAAACTTTCACATCCAGCCTAAAGGCGGCCAAGATAGCCTTTTATCAGAACAAGATCCACAATGCTCCCAACACACGACAACTGTTCATGGCGTTTAACTCTCTTCTATCTCCACCACCTGCTCAGCCTCCCACTATGCTGACTGCAGAAATGTTTGCTTCCTACTTCACTGAAAAGGTCGCTACCATCAGCAACCAATTCACTGAGCCTGACCAACTCAGCCTTACCAAACCAGCTACTGGTGCCTCACTCTGCTCGTTCCGCTGTCTGAATGAGGACGAAGTCTCTAAACTTCTAGTCAGCTCAAAACCCACGACCTGTCCTCTTGATCCTGTTCCCTCTGACATCCTGCAGAGCATTTTACCTACAATCAAAACTGCAGTAACCCATATTATCACCTCCTCTCTTAAATCCGGTGTCTTTCCCTCTGCCTTCAAGCAAGCTCGGATTACCCGCTGCTGAAGAAACCCACACTCAACCCAGCCCAGGTTGGAAACTACCGGCCGGCCTCACTGCTTCCATTCATGTCTAAATTACTAGAGCTTCAGTCTTCAGTCAGGTCTCACAGTTCCTCCAAGACAACAACCTGTTAGATCCATATCAGTCTGGCTATAGACAAGGCCGCTCTACTGAAACTGCTCTCCTGTCAGTTACTGATTCCCTACGCGTTGCCAGATCCGCTGGTCAATCCTCAGTCCTTATACTGCTGGACCTGTCTGCTGCCTTTGACACGGTCAACCCTCATATACTGTTCTCCAAACTCTCAGAGCTTGGCATCTCAGGATCTGTCCTCTCGTGGTTTACGTCCTACCTCACAGGAAGATCCTTCAAAGTATCTTGGCGAGGGGGCGTGTCCAGATCACATGGGCTGACAACAGGGGTGCCTCAGGGCTCGGTGCTTGGCCCTCTTCTCTTTTCACTATACACCTCTTCACTCGGTGCAGTCATTAGCTCTCATGGTTTCTCCTACCACTGCTATGCAGATGACACTCAGCTTTTCCTTTCTTTCCCACCTGACGACACAACGTCTCAATGCGAATATCAGCATGTTGCTGATATCTCCACATGGATGAAGGATCGCCACCTTCAGCTAAATCTGTCCAAGACTGAGCTTATTGTCTTTCCAGCCAATCCTTCCTTATCGCCACAGATAAGCGTGCAGCTTGACTCCATCACGCTTGTACCTATGTCTTCTACCAGGAATCTTGGTGTCATGGTAGACAACCAGCTGATCTTTAAGGACCATCTTGTCTCGGTTGCCCGGTTTTGCCGATTTGCTCTCTACAACATCAGGAGGATCAGACCCTACCTGACTGAACACACGGCCCAGCTCCTGGTCCAGGCTCTGGTCATTTCACGCATTGACTACTGCAACTCCTTACTGGCTGGCCTGCCTGCATGCTCAGTTAAACCTCTGCAGATGATTCAGAACGCAGCAGCATGTCTGGTCTTCAACCAGCCCAAAAGAGCTCATGTCACTCCGCTGCTAATCGCTCTCCACTGGCTTCCAGTTGCAACGTATCAGATTCAAAGCTCTGCTTCTGGCTTACAAAACAATAACCCAAACGGCTCCGGTCTACCTCCACCCCTTAATCCAGAGCTACACTCCCTCTCCACAGTTACGCTCTACCAGTGAAAGACGCCTAGTGCTCCCACCACAATATTACAATTAAAACAGCTGAAAATGACAATAGAAAAATAAATTCACATTTTATGGGTTTCTAGGCTACATTAATTTGTTCATTGAGCCATTTTTATATTTCTATATTTAATTTTTAATTTAGGCTGTTTCTGGAACTAACTCACGCTGTTTGTGTTGACTTTCTGCTGTTCTGACTGAACTGGGTCTGGTTTCTTTCTGTTTTCAGCTCCCTGCCTTTGAGCCAGAACCACGTCCGGTCTCCAGTGCTGCTGCTGTGGGGAGAGCGGGATGCCTTCTTAGAGCAGGAGATGGCTGAAGCTTGTCGTCTTTACATCAGGAATCATTTTCGCCTCAACATTATTTCTGGGGCCAGCCACTGGCTCCAGCAGGACCAACCCGATATCGTTAATACCCTCATTTGGACCTTCCTTAGGGAGTGAGAAGAGCATAAAAGCTACAGGAATTAAATCCACAATGAGGCCCCCTTCGTCCAGAACCCCCTCACTGCTACTCCTGAAACCTTGGATATGCCTGTGACACCAGTAGACATAGTGATGATGCAATCGTTGTTTAAATTATCTCAGATATTTCTTAAAGTCAACAGATTTGGAGAGAATCAAAGCACATCTCGCTGGAGAGGACACGTATTTAATATGTTTTCTGCACGACATCCGCCTTAAAGTTTGTTGGTTTATTGTGTGGTGCCTTTCAGCTTTGGAGTTATCACAGTGTGAAAATGTCCTGAGACATTGGGACATGGCGTTGTCAGCTGTGTTAGTGTTTCACCGGGCGCTTGGGTCTTCACTCTCCAGCTCACTTTGTCAGGTCATGTTAAACAGCAGTTGTATTTTCGTCCTTAAAGATCAAATGCTCAAACATAAAATACTGTATCCTAATCTTCCTGTATAGAAGTGATGTCTACCTATTGTACTATTTTGTATATCTTCCTACACACTGCATTTTGAGATTTACTGAGCCAGGTCTACACTGTTTGATTTTTTTTTATAAATTAACTGACTTTATATATACTGCTCAAAAAATAAAGGAACACTAAAATAACATCCTGGATCTGAATGAATGAAATCTTCTTATTAAACACTTTGTTCTTTACATAGTTGGATGTGCTGAAAACAAAATCACACAAAAATTATCAATGGAAATCAAATTTATTAACGCATGGAGGTCTGGATTTGGAGTCACACTCAGTCCGTAGTCCAGTCCATAGCATCAATGCTTCGTCTGGCAGGAACTGCTGACACACTCCAGCCACATGAGGTCTAGCGTTGTCTTGCATCAGGAGGAACCCAGGACCAACCGCACCAGCATGTGGTCTCACAAGGGGTCTGAGGATCTCATCTCGGTACCTAATGGCAGTCAGGCTACCTCTGGCGAGCACATGGAGGGCTGTGCAGCCCCCCAAAGAAATGCCACCCCCCACCATTACTGGCCCACTGCCAAACCGGTCATGCTGGAGGATGTTCAGGCAGCAGAACGTTCTCCACGACGTCTCCAGACTCTAACACGTCTGTCTCATGTGCTCAGTGTGAACCTGCTTTCATCTGTGAAGAACACAGGGCGCCAGTGGCCAAGTTACCAATCTTGGTGTTTTCTCTGGTAAAAGCCAAACGTCCTGCACGGTATTGGGCTGTAAACACAACCCCCACCTGTGGACTTCGGCCCTCATACCTCCCTCATGGAGTCTGTTTCTGACCGTTTGAGCTACACATGCACATCTGTGGCCTGCTAGAGGTCATGTTGCAGGGCTCTGGCAGTGCTCCTCCTTGTACAAAGGTGGAGGTAGCGTCCTGCTGCTGGGTTGTTGCCTCCTACGGCCTCCTCCACGTCTCCTGATGTACTGGCCTGTCTCCTGGTAGCGCCTCCATGCTCTGGACACGACGCTGACAGACACAACAAACCTTCTGGCCACAGCTCACATTGATGAGCCATCCTGGATGAGCTGCACTACCTGAGCCACTTGTGTGGGTTGTAGACTCCATCTCATGCTACCACTAGAGTGAAAGCACAGCCAGCATTTAAAAGTCACCAAAACATCAGCCAGAAAGCAGAACTGAGAAGTGGTCTGTGGTCCCCACCTGCAGAACCTCCTTTATTGGGGGGGTCTTGCTGATTGTCTGTAATTTCCACCTGTTGTCTGTTCCATTTGCAGCATGTGGAACTGATTTCAGTCAGTGTTGCTTCCTAAGTGGACAGTGTGATTTCACACAAGTGTGACTGACTTGGAGGTACACCGTGTTGTTTAAGTGTTCCCTTTATTTTTTTGTGCAGCGAATTAAAAAAAATTCATCTAACATCATGTCTTTGGACGGTGGGAAGAACCTGGAGAACCCAGAGAAAACCCACGCACACACAGGGAGAACATGCAAACGCCACACAGAAAGGCCACCACCCCCCAGGTTCAAACCTCCCCCAGCCGAGGCTCGAACCAGCGACCTTCTTGCTGCGGACAAGATGTTAGATGAATTGGTCTCTCGAAATTCTCCCTGTGAGTGAGTGTGTGAACGGTTGTTTGTCTCTCTGTGTTGGCCCTGTGATGGACTGGCGACCTGTCCAGTTGGACCTCCCTCTCACCTGTTAAAAATGCTGAGATAGGCTCCAACTTACCCATGACTGGTAATGGACAAAGCGTACAGGTAATGAATGAATGAATAAACTGAGTTAATGTGAGTTAAGTGTTAATCTGTCAGACTATACAGCCTGTTTGACAGTGAGAACAGTGATGGTGCGTTTGAAGCCTTTACAGGTGAAAAACAACAGAAATAGCAGCAGATGTCATGACAGCTCTTGTTTTTACATCTCCGCTATGAGACAGAAGATTGGATCATTTATAGCTTCACCACATGATCCTATGCTAAATATGGGTTACGCTAATATGGAATCACTCAAATGTGTCTATACAAATTTCTCCCATGCCTACCTGCCTGGATGCCTGCCTGCCTGCCTGCCTGTCTGTCAATCTCTAACTAACTGGAGGTGTTTTCCTTCAGGCCACTGTGTAGCGTCGGGCTTTTGAGATCACGACGTTCTGACGAGGCAGTGACGAGTGAGTATTTAAGCCCAGGTGTAGCACATTACGACCTCACTTTTCTCTCCCTGCCTTCCTGACGGCGTGCCTGTGTTGGTTGGCATGGCAGCTTTGGTCACAAGCTCTCTTTTGTCCGCTTAGAAATACAGATATGCGGATGCTTCTCTGTTTTCCTCGCTGCAGCACAGCTGATCGCTTGTGTGGGAGAGGTGATTGTGGTGCAGGACGCTCAGGTGTGGTACCGGCAGCACGTGGTGAGTCCGCCCAGTTTGTAATTTCTTTTGCATGTAGTCTGGCTCCCTGCTTATGGTTTTATATGCTGCAGAGGGAACGTGCCGTTTGGCTTCCCTCCGTCCTCTCTGGGCTTTGCTGATGCTGCACCATTGGTGAGTCCTCAGGTTACAATCATGAACCAGCATTTCCGTATATTACGGTAAAATTGTTTTACTTTTAGGGTGCTGGATATTTGCAGATCCTCTGGACTTACTAATCCCTGGCGTCCTGCTGTTTTGGCGCTACAAGGATTGCACACGAGCATTAAATTGCTTGTGCATGTTGTTGGTGTCCATTTCATTCCATTCATGGTATAGGTATAGGTTCAGCATGTAGGATCTTATGGACTCCTCTTTTAGTGCAAAAGCATAGTTTCCTTTTAGTTGAACTATACTGTTGGGCACTTTTAATTGATTTGCGTTTTATAAAGTTTATATATAGTTGTTTTTTAACATTTTATTTTGTGTGCAGGTGCTGAGAGCTGACGCAGCCTTCCTTATCCTGGTGGTGGCTTTTCCTACATGCATGCCCTGTTGGCATGTAGAGCACGGGTGGTTTGGTTTGAGTTTCTCCCGTTTGGGTTTTATGCAGCAGCTGGTCCCAGCCCCATACTTTTAATTGCGGGATGTTTTTTTTGTTTGTTTGTTTGTTTTGTTTTGTTTTTTTACTTTTTTTTTTACTTTGGTTTATTGTGCCCAATAAACTGTTTTTATAACTTGAACTGTCTCTGCCCTGTGGTTTAAAGAAGAGCCAGTGTGTCAATGAGGAGTGTTCCCAGAGGCAGTATTCCCTCTGGGTGGCATTGTTGGGTAACAATTCTCTGTGGCCATTTACTGGTCACTTAAAAACATCAGCAACCTCATATTGCCTCATAACTAACAGTGAAATAGTGAGAAAATGCCACACATGCAAACACAGTTACTGACATTCAGTCTGGGATTGAAAACATAATTCAGTTTCTTCTTTTTCTTCTTACTGTGACTGCACACTTAACAATGTTTTCCATCACACTGGAATTAGCAGTATTTCCAGCCTCTCCTGGTCACATCCCACCTCTGCTGTTTTTTCAACAGTCTTACCACAACCTGCACAGCCTTTTGTGGGAACAGTGGCCTCGGCGTCACATGCTCAAATCCATATTTCTCTGAAAAGTTTCTGGCTGCTAAACTGTGGGCTGTTGTCACTTACCACAGTAACAGGTATTCCATGTCATGAAAACATGGATTTGTTTGGATTTACTCCCTGTTGTTGTGTCAGACAGCAAGGCAACTTCTGGATAGTTGGTTTGGTAGTCCACAATGACAAGATAGTCCTTGGAATAAATCTGTTTCTATGCTCTTCCCTGCTTCCACAGGCTTGCGATGCAGCAACAAGGTCTCTTTTGGTACCTGTGATGCTGACAACTTTCACAACACTGCACCAGCAACTCAATGTCTCTGTTCATGTGTAGCTAATCAAAGTTCTGGCATGCCATTTGCATTTTTCTATGCCTAAATGTTCTTCATCTGCCAGTTTAGCCATTTGTGGGCAAATAGATGTGGGTATTACAATCTATTTACCTTTCAAGAGAACCCCACTGACCACGGAAAGTTCATCTTTGAAGCTCTGATATGGTTTGTTCAGCCTCTGGTCACCAGGCATGTGGATTCTCTCCATCACAACCTGCAGCTTATAGTCATTGTGACGCCCGCCGGCTTATCAGCCAGCCAGGAGAGAGTTGCAGGACGTGCTGGAGACGCTGACAGTGGAGGATGCCCAGCACCCGCCTCCCCTGATCCCTGATTGGCCGCCTTACCACTCACTTCCCAAACAAGCTGTCCAATCCGGAGAAGAGGCCTCCTTTAAGACAGAGTCATCACCATCATTCGAGGCAGCTGTGGACTGTGGGACACATGCCTGCCAGTTTGAGAAAGATTGTGGATTGTGTGGTTTAAGAGACTTTTCTGTGCGAGTTAGAGAGTTGGTTTAGTGATAAATACCTTTTTGTGTTCTGAGTTTTAGTACCGTCCCTGCCTGAAAGAAGGAGGGGGTTTTTTTGTGTTTAGTTTATTAGGAGTTTGGTTTTGTTTTGATAGAAGTCCGCCTGAGAGCGTGTGTTTATTTTGTTTGTTAATTAGTCCGCCTGTGCGCATGTAGCCCGTTTTGGGGACATTTTTGGTTTGTTTGTTTGTTTTGTTACTAAGTAGAGTTAAGACTAATTGTTAAATACCCGACAGGGACACTTTGAGTTTGTTTATTTTGTATTATTTGCCGGTTAAGGGTTGTTTGTGTTTTGGAACCCATTTTTGTTAATAAACTTTATTGTATTTCATTTACCCTTGGTCCGGCCATTCCTGTGTTACAGTCCTTTTGACCCCTGGACGTAAAGGGGGACGTAACAGTCATTTTTTGATGCGTCAGCAATCTCTCTCCACTTTTATTGGTACACAGTCCAAATGAATTCTCTGTGCTGCTCTCTCTGTGTCACTCAGGGATGCTTTGCTCAGTGTGTCTGACATTACCAGATATTTTCCCGGGGTAACCTCAAATGTCAAGCTGTACTTCTAGAGATGCAGCATTAAGCGCTGAATCCATGGTTGTGCATCACCAGGATGCTTTGTTGAGACTGCTATAAGTGGTTTGTAGTCATTTTCCAACACCCCTTCCATAAATGTTTTTATGGAACCTTTCACAAACAAAAACTGCTCTTAATGTCTCCTTTTCAATTTGTGCATAAATGCATTCAGCATCTGTCATGGTTCAAGACACGTAAGCCACTGGTAACCATCATGCTGTTGGAGCAACCTTCACCTGTTCCTCATTAGTCCTTCTGTGTATATATACCCCTTGGTTTCCTTTTCACCTTGTCAGTCCTCTGTAGCCTTCATGCCATGTTACCATTGTGTGTCCAGTTTTTTATCCCTGTTGGTTCATGTAAATAAAATTATAATAATAATATAATTCCTACTACAAGTTTTGCTTTCTGCTTCTTCGCAAGCCTGCATTTGGGTCCTCACCTGTGCCTCAAACCTTGATAGAATGAACTGGTTACCCATGGACCCAGCAGGTTATCCCAGCATCACCGCCCAAGACCTTGTAAGATGGGGCTTGACCCTGAAATGGACCGTTTGGACCACGCTCCAGTAAGGATGCCGTTCTGGGGGTCCAGACAGGCTCCTAAAAACCTTACCTTGCACCACCGCCTCCAGCACCACGGCCCGCGTCTCCTGTGTCATCTCCCACTCCACTCCGCTCCTTTTCTTGGGTATTCTGTTTTGCAGGTCTGTGTAGCTGACGCAGATGAAATGTGCGCATATATTCAAGCATAGAGGTAATAGAAACATTTTGCAGTTTCTTTCTGGATCTGCAGGTGGCAGTAGGGCTGGTGTCAGCTGGGAAATCCACAGGGCAGAGTTCTTTGATGGTTCGCTTCAGTTCCAGTAAGCATTTCCTGTTTTAAAATAACAATGGCGACTGACATGGTGCAGTGTTTTCGAGAGATCGTGGAAGCAGACAACAAAATAATCCTTCTGTTGAAGTGCAAACAAATGAGAAGGAGACCTCACTCCGCAGTCATTCAGCGAGAAGATCCAAAAGTCCAGAAACATCTAATCACAAACTGACCAATCACAATGGATTATTTCTGCATCACCGCGTTGCAGGACTGCACGTCTGGTTTGGAGTTGGACGCTTCGAGCCTCTGCAGACCGAAGCAGAGCCTACGGCGGTGACAGCATCACCGACCTGACGCAGATGCTACACGAGTATAACTGAACCTTCAGTCTTTCTGTGTATACGCCCCTTGGTTTCCTTTTCACCTTGTTAGTTCATTGTAGTCCATGTTATGTTACCGTCATGTGTCCACTGTTTTATCTGTGATGGTCTATAGTTCAATCAATCAATCAAACTTTATTAAGTACTTTTCATACATAAAATGTAGCACAAAGTGCTTTACAGATTTTAAAAGCATTAGCTTTAGCTTTTACACCCACCACCTGTTAGAGTAATAAATAACAGGTACTTCTTCCCACAGTATTAAAATAGGCAGGTACTAATTTCCCACTTTCCTAACTAATCAGGTACTGATCCACACATTTTCTTTCTACCTTTCTCTTTAAGTTCTTCTCCTGCGTGTTCTTTGATGGATCAAAATATGACAGACTACTTCTCTCAGTTAACTAATTTATTAATTACAATTGATATGAGAAATGTGCAAATACAGAATTCTGGATTCGTATTATCTGTCCCCTGGACCAATACAATACGGGGTCTGAATATACAGTTTTGCTGACTAATGCTGCAGTTGCAGAAGTCTGGTTGGCTGCAGTCACAGGTCAATCTCATGCAGATGTCTACCCCCCTCCTTGTGACATCCATCCATTTGGTGGCTTCTTGTGTTCTGGAAAACAGGGACAAAGAAACCACACACAGACAAACAAGGGATCTACACTGAACTCCGGCTGACCTAGAAATTTCCCTTAAGTGTAACATCTCACAGCAACAGCGTTAGTCAGCTTCTCATATGTTCTTCTCACTCACCTCATATGAAGTCTCATTGTTGCTTAAGCACACTGTCAGGAAGTATATGAGCTTAAAGATAAGAGATATTTAATATGATTAACAGAGTAAGAATATAAATGAAAATAAGTAGCACACTTAAATAATTCCTTGATGAGTATCCCTATAAATTTATTTACACACCCCATCTCCAACACCACTTCTTCGTCACCACACACACACATATATACATAGATTAATATGTGGCTGAGCACAGAGGAGCTATGTCAGGAGACATTATGATAGTAGGCATCTGCACATGGAGTCAACCAGACCACAGCAACCAGGGTTCCGACACGGGCACCAGCCAAAAGACCAATACCACCAAGTCACCTGTGCAGGCATGGCTGACACGGCCCCCATCACAGAGGGCTTCCTCTGAAGTACAGCAGAAAATATGCAAAAATAATAAAATACAGTAAAGAATAAAGAATTAAAAAGAGGTGATAAAAAGTGTTATTAGCAAAATATAAAATGTGTTAAAATTAAATATCCCTAGAAGGAACCAGGTTACAAAAAATAAATATTCACACTAAAACTAAAAACTAAAAACTAACTAAAAAGCCAAATTAAAAAGGTGAGTTTTGAGCCTGTGGGTATGTGCCCTGACTTTATGTCATGAATGGCGGCAGAGGTGAGGACCCAAATGCAGGCAGTCAAGGCAGGAGGCAGTATCGGTGCAGGTAAAGCATTTATTTGTAACAAATTCAGGACAGGGAACCACACACAACAGGGATAAACCAAAATAATAACCAAAAAACGACATACACATAACGCAAACACAGCCCATGATCATGACAGATGATCATGACAGCTAATACAACTAACAAAATGTTATATTGTATCCTGGAAGGAAGAGGAAGAGCGTCCATAGGTTCATGTCCGACGGGGAATGACTGTGGTGCTGGGGTAGATAAGGGCTGGTAAAACAATGGGAGACAGGTGTGACAGGTTGTGCATGATTGGAGTGAGAAGATCAGGGGAGTGCTGACGGAGGATTTGCTCTACACTTTTTGGTGTTATGAAGTCACAGACCCACAAGATACAAAAAAGAATCCTACAGAATTGCAGGTATTTGTCTAAGCAGTAATGAACTTATTGAAAGTGTGGAACACATCAGTTAATCTGATATATTTTAGGGTTTCCGGGTGTGATTGGCTGCATAGACTCAGGTTCCTGTCACAGCTCCTTCAGTAGATGAAGGAGATTATGTGAATAGGAAGTCTTTCCACAGCATTAATGTGCAGGTAAATCGTAGCCTTTAGAATCCCAGATACTTCACATTACAGCTACTTCAGCTAATTACTGTTCAGTCCTTTGAAGATGAGATGCAGCCACATCGTCAGTAATGTGGAAGCAAAGTGGTCTGGGTCTGTGACGACCCTCCAGTCTTTCCTGAGTGTACACAGAGCGCTAGATCTGCTCCTGGTGAGTTATTTACATTAAAATCCATATTTTGTTCGACCTATCACAACTAAAAATGTAATATTGTATCCTGTAGTATAGGAGAGTTTGATGGTTACCTGCTGGGTGACAGAGGGTACCCCTGCCAGCCGTATTTGCTGACCCCTGATCCTGATCCTGAGCCCAGCATCGTTACAACTTGGCTCACTGCAGGACTCCAGCACTTTCAATACGGCAGCAAAAGCATAAAAGCCACAACAAACAACGGCAGATCAGAACTCTCTTCATACACATTCTACAGTAATGGTTAGTACCTGGTTTTCAGAGTTCAACTCAATCTGAACAGTTTGTTTCATTTTTTAACATTAAAGTGTACTGCCGATTCATCAGTTCCAGAAAGTGGTTGATCTCTTGACTGTGACTCATCTTTAAGAAAATCAGGAAGGGTTGTGTCTCGTTTGGATGATCATCTGCTTCAATTCAGCTTTGGGTTGAAGTGACTGGGTCACTTGGTTTTGAAGCTATTGAAGAAAATAGGCTTCCAATAGTGATTATTGATTATTTTAATAATATTTTAAAATAAAATATGACAAGAGATTAATAAAATCAGTAAGAGTTGTGTCTCGTTTTGGATGTTAATCTGCTTTAATTCAGCTGTGGTTTGAAGTGACTAATTGTGACGGCCCTGGGCTTGTCTGACATTGATTTGTCTGACAGCTCTGTTATGCTGCTTCTTCCAGGTGGGGCTATACTGGAGTGTACTGCAGAGAGGGCAAAAGCCTCTGGCGTAAAAGACCAGAGTGCTTTATGACCCCCTGTTGACTTCAGACTCCCAGTTTCACGCGCACGGCTGAGTGCCAAGCAAAGGAAGGCTCCCACTCTGCAGACATGCTTTGAATAGGTGGTAAATGCCAAACAAGCAAAGGCTACAGTTAGGAGTTTTCACATGGAGAAAAACATTCTAATGTGCCACTGGTGCCCACTTGTATCTCCTGATGCTGACTGGAACGTAGTCAGTCAGATTGTTGTACCAGTGCCATTTTCGCTGCCAGGTACTGCAATTGGCACATGACAGCGACTGGTCTGGACGTATGGGAATATCTAAAACCTACCAGCATGTGTTAAAACACTGTTATTGGCCTGGTTTAAAAACTGATGTAGCTAATTACTGCTGTAGTTGTCGCACCTGTCAGATGGTCGGGAAACGGAATCAATCCATTCCGCGTGCTCCACTCCACCCGATTCCGGTTGTGGGTGAACCATTTGAACGTCTTATTCTTGACTGCGTCGGTCCCCTTCCCCGTACAAAAATATGTTTTTGTTAACTTTAATGTGTGCATCAACTCGGTATCTCTGGGATTTAGTCCTATGGAACTTATCTTTGGACAGATTAAGTGACACTGACTATGTCATTGCTACTCCTGAGAGAAAAACATAAGATGCACGTGTGTCATGTAAACATTCTTAAGCCTTACATTACGCGTGATCTTGCATTGCAGAAAGCTGATGGGTCCACTTCTGACCACTTTGCCACACTTAACAGAAAGCCAGAGGGACGACATAATAGCATTGGAACACCACATGCTGTTTAATGACGTTGCCACGCGTACCAATATCCTCAAGCATGATATTGATGTTGGTAATGCCAGACCTATTAAACAGCATCCATACCGAGAGAATCCGACAGAAAGAGCGCAGATGACTAGCAAAACAGATTACATGCTACAAAACGGTTTTGCTAAATCCAGCTCTAGTCCCTGGAGTTTGCCTTGCCTTGTGGAGTCAAAACCAGATGGGTCACCACGATTCATCACAGATTACAGGAAAGTTAATGCTGTGACTGTTTCTGACGCCTATTCTTTACCACGTGTTTAGGACTGTGTGGATACTTTTGAAACAGCTTGTTTTGTCAGTAAACTGGATTTATTGAAAGGTCACTGGCAAGTCCCGCTTACCACCCATACATCCGAAATATTTGCGTTTGTAACGGCAGATAGATTCTTGCATTACACGGTAATGGCGTTTGGTATGTGTAATGCACCCGCTACATTCCAGCGCCTGGAAAACATGTTGTTTTCGGATTTGCCGAAATGCAACGTGTATCTTGATGATGTGATTGTGTACACCGATACTTGGGATATGAACACGTCTGTCCTTCAGGAAGTGTTCTCTCGCCTTGAAAGGGCTGTGCTAACTTAAACCTTGCGAAGTTTATTCAGCCCTACGGTTAAATACATGTGGACCCCTGAATGCCAAGACGCTTTTGAATGTACAAAATCACTGCTGTTGCATGCTCTGGTTCTCGTCGCACTGGATCTGACCAAACCATTTATACTGGAGATTGATGCCAGCGCTGTAGGAGCAGATGCCTTGCTACTACAGTCTGGCAGCGATAAGTCTGATCACTACCCGAAAGTTCAAAAGGCACCAGCTAAATTATTCCACAATTGAAAATGAAACGCTAGCTTTGCTCTTGGCACTACATCACTTTGATGTATATGTGGGATCCAGTCCTGCTCCCACTCAGGTGTTTACCGACCATAATTTACTAACATTCTTTGCTTGCATGTACAACCATAACCAACAATTAATGCGATGGGCTCTAATCGTACAAGAGGTGCAAAAAGGGTGCAGACAATCAGTTCGCTGATGCCCTGTCTCGTGTTTCCTAGAACTTTTGTGTATAGGTATTTTGCTTGTGTGTTATGATCTATTATGTACACACATGTTTTTGTATACCTTGGAGTCTGGATTTTAAGGGAGGGAGTGTGACGGCCCTGGGTTTGTCAGCTTGGTGGCCTGCTATGTAAGTAGAACTGTGTAAGTGCTCGCAGGTAATTCGCTGATGTCTCTGTGCCTGGGAGCTGCCCTACATTTCCAGGATTGGCCGCCGACTGCTCCGATTTCCCTATGGCCAGCCAATCAGGAAGTCTCCTCCGCTTTAAATGCTCCTGATCATCTTCGTTCTGGGCACCAGTGTCAGATCAGTGTACAGTGTGCCAATGTGTTGAATCTTTTGAGCGTGATTGCAGCTCTGTTTGCCACAGAGGATTTGGGATTGCTGTCTTGGAGCTTATGTATAGTTAACTGGTCACGATCTGTTTTGTGTTGGAGTTTTTTGCTCTTTGCTGGTGACCTGCTGGTAACTTGCTTCCTGTTTTTTTTTTTATTGATATCAGCCATTGTGGGCTTTATACTTCCCCTGTCACAGGACGCTTTAAGTTGGTTTATTGTTTGTTTTCGGAGTTTATTTTAGTTAATTGATGTTGCACCCTTTTGTGTTTATTAGATGAATGATTCCTTGGTTATATTTGCACTTATTGTAAATAAATATTTGGTTTTATTGTGCATATTTGACTCTGACTGTTTGTGTTGCCACCCCTTTTTCCCCTGGATATCATAGGGGTCATAACATTAATTTTCTCAGAAATTATTGCAATAAAGCAATAACATTGCACAAACTCCCATGCTTCTCCAAGACTCTGAAGAGGGTGTAGAGCTGGTCCACTGTTCCAGGACCGGGGCAGACCCCTGAATAGACCTCAGCAGGGAGGCTGAGGAGTGTGACCCTCGGTCCTCCTTTTTGAAGAGGAGGATCATCACCCCAGTCTGCCAATCCAGGGAAACTGTCCCTGATGTCCAAGAAATGCCACCATCATCGGTGGCATTGCATGTCAACCAAGACCTCATCATCCAGAGCCTTAAGGAACTCCGAGCGGACCTCATCCATCCCCGGGGCCCTGCCACTGAGGAACTTATTAACCACCTCTGCAACATCAGCCCCAGAGATACAAGAGCCCACACCAGGGTCCCCCGACTCTGTTTTGGTTTCCTCATTGAGGACGTGTTGGTGGGATTGAGGAGGTCTTCGAAGTATTCCCTCTACTGGCTCACGTCCTGAGTCGAGTTCCCCACTGTACACTGTGTTGATGGGGCACTGCTTTCCCTTCCTGAGCCGCCAGATGGTGGACCAGAATCTATGGCAGACCCTCACAACACGTTTAGGTCTGTCAGGCTTGACCAGCATCCTCCCCTACCAGCTTAGCCAACTCACCACCAGGTGGCGATCAGTTGACAGCTCCGCCCCTCTCTTCACCTGAGTGTCCAAGAAATGCTGCCGCAAGTCCAACAATACGACTACAAAGTTGATCATCGAACTGCGGCCTAGAGTGTCCTGATGCCAGGTGCACATGTGGACATGCTTCTGCCTGAACAAGGTGTTCGTTATGGACAATCCATGACGAGCACAGAAATCCAACAACAAACACCACTCGGATTCAGATCGGGGGGCCCTTTCTCCCACTCACGCCCCTCCAGGTCTTGCTGTCTGTCACGGTTCAGCAAACTAGACCCTCAATAAATGTCAGAGAGCTTAGAATTGGATGAATAAGATTTATTATAATAATGAGAATGTTTTCAGGGTTGCAGAATCTGGTTTGTCAGTCAGCTTGCCTGTGAAGGTGGGAGAACAGGGATGAGAACCAGAGTGATCTGAAGGGAATGTTCTAAGTATGATGACCACATACCAGCAGAGGAGATGGAATCCAATTGTGAGATCTCAGAGAGAGAGGGTGGCAATGGGGATGTTGGAACTGCTGAACCAGAAAAAGTGTTAGTATAACCAAACGGTTAAATAGTGCTGTGTTTTCCAATTTGGGTTGAGCCTTCCAAATGAGCCAGATAAATCCTTCAATCCATCCAAAGGGGAGTAACAAGATCCGTAAACCACATCCAATCCTAAAAGACCGTCCGAAGGTCAGGGTGCCAAAAAATCCACACAAGAATTAAACAGAATTACCAGACTGGGGCAGGCAGGAACAAAAGCTTCAGGAGGTAATAGGTCTGCAGGCAGGAGAGAGGCTAGAAACATGCTGGAGGAAACACAGACCATCTGGCAACAAGAAGCAGATAAACTCAGGTTTATATTGGACACAGTACAGGTGGAGCACATCAGCAATCAGAGCCAGCAATCACAGGAAGTGGGAGAATGCCTTCAGGGACGGCTGGGAAATATCAACCCCAGCCTAAGTACCATGACACTGTCATTGCCCACGTGAGCATTGAAGTCCCACAGCAGAATGAGGGAGTCCCTGGAAGGAGTGCTCTCTAACACCCCCTCCAAGGACTCCAAAAAGGGTGGGTACTCTGGACTGCTGTTCGGTGCATAAGCACAAACAACAGTCAGGACCTGTCCCCCCACCTGAAGGTCCACTCGCCCTCCTTCTACACTGCCGGGAATTCAGTTTTAGGTTAATAGTCCACAGATATTCGCACTGGAGACCCAAGCTCAGTTTTCGGAACCATCAACAAATGACAGGTTTTCCGTAAAACGGAAATTCTCATAAAGGACCTAAAACCATATTTTTAATACTCTGTCCATATGACCCATTGTCTCCAAAGACAAGAAGAATTCTGATGTTAAACAGAGAAAAATAATATATCTTTTTTGCTTTTATACTATAATGACTATTGGGAGCCTATTTTTTTTGAATAGCTTCTAAACCAAAGCACCCAGTCACTTCAAACCAAAGAGATGAATTTAAGCAGATGACCACCCAAACAAGACAAAGATCTTCCTTGATGCAGACTACATTACTGAAGTTTCTTTTATTTTTACAATGCGGGATCTCACCAAAGTGGATGTTACGGCCACTGCCGATTGCTGGCAGATGCGGCTCATTCTGCCGCTGATTGCCTGAGTCAGAGCTCTGTCTGGATTAAGGGGGAAGCAGGAATGGCTCAGGCCGCTTTCCCCTCATGTTGTGCACTGGGTGTGGGTGTGGGTGTGTTTGTGTTTGTGGCATCAGGGTGAGACTGGTTGGCGCAAGTGGTCTCAACCTGACTTTGGCAGAAATTGGTAGCACGGTTTACTCGGTGTCCGCTGTGCTATGTGGTAGTCTTGTGTGTGTGTGTGTGTGTGTTGGTCTGTTCGAGAGTGTGCAGCAGGATGTCCTGGCTGCTCATGTGTGTTCCCGGTGGGGGATGGTAGATCAGTCCGTTTTAGTCTGGACTTACCTTTTGTTTTACACTCAGTTTTAGTTCAACCTTTGCTACACTTCAGTTCGTGTTCTGCCATTGTGGTTATCTCTTGTTTAGGTTGGTGTTGGGCTAGTTTAGTATTTTGTTTGTGACGACGGTCATATTAGTTTATGGAACTGCTGCTCTTTTGTTTGGTTTGGTTTGGTTGTCACACCAAGTTCTGTAAATTCTTTTGGTTTCACTCGGTGGGTTTTATACAGGGTTTTGTTAATTCCTTTGTATTTATTTCAGCAGTTTCTCTAACCCCAACACTTGGTTATTTCTTTTACAGGTTTTATTCTGCGTTTCACTGCTGTGCCAATAAAATGAGCTGATTATAATTTTACATCTGTCCCAACGTTATCTTTTTTTTGTTACGCCCAATCATACCCCTACTTTGGGTCGTAACAGTGGATCACTGTAAAACAATTACTGTAATACATAGATACACATATATATATATATATATATATATATATATATATATGTATGTATATATATATATATGTTTTTTTTGTTTTTTTTTTTTTTCCCATGTGTTTTGTATTTGGTCTGATGTCCTTGTAGAAACAGCAGACAGCCTTCCACTAATGAATTTTTGAGGACACACAATAAAATGCAGATTTTTTTTCCAATGTCTAAAGGTTAAATGCTGAAAAGCTAGAGTGCAGCATCGATTTTTTTTAAATTCCTTACAGTATATCACTCCAGTGAGCATGTGGTTTTTCCTCCATCTCTGGATCTTCTTTTCTTCCACCGTTTCCCTTTTATTACCATGTTAAAAACTTGACCTTGCTTTGTCACATTGCTCTTTCTGACCATCTGCTTTCATGCATTGCTCCTGTATCCGGCTGTATCAAGTATTTTTTTTCATTTTCAGATGTTTTGTGCTTCAAATAGGGCTGTCATAAAATCATGTTAACAGCGGTAACTAATTAAGGTAATTATTTGTGTCAACATTTTTAACGCAATTAATACATGTGCTGCTTAACAAGCCCAAAACATCCGTCATTTCTATGTAATGATGGCAGGACGTGGAGGTGTCTAGAGATGAACCTGCTGCCTCTATGTGTGGATTTGAGAATAAAAGAACGTTGGTGGAACAACACACAGGTTTATGGATGCTGGTTTTTGCTTGTGTCCCTTGACTACTGTCCTCTGTGTTGAAACTGTTCCCTCTTCGTCTGTATGGCTGTCATCTTCATGGTGCCGTCTCTCCTGACTTTCACATGTATCTTGCCTATCAGTCGCCTTACTTTCATCTTGCCTGGACCACTCATGCACCTCAGCCTGTCCTCCTCCTCCCTCTCCTCCTCCAGCACCTTGATTCTCTGCAGCAGCAAAATCAAAAATGCACACATTTATATCTATAAAGGTATTTAAGTTAACAGACTTGCTAATAACGTTGCTAACTTAACCGGCCAATTTAACAGAACCTCCCTCTTTCTCATCTCTCCTTGCTGCTTCCTTGTTTCTGCTTCTGGTGAAGAATTTCCTGATATCCATCTGAAGTCATGAGATAACATGTTTCAGTTATAAGGTCATTTGGATTTAAAACAAATGTTGTTGTGACGCGTACGAGACCTCAAACTCACCGCGCTCACCGTTCACCACACACACACCAACACACACGGCGAGCTGCGTGACGTGTGTGTGGTTCACGAGCAGCATGCTCGTGCACGGTGACGTGCAGGGACAGAATCCGCCCCCGAGCTGTATGATTAATATATATTGTCGTAAATTCATCGTAGCATTTATACTGGGGCACATGCCCAGTAAATGGGGGCTGGTGACGCCGGTGGCACGAATATAAATTCACATAACGTGTGAAAATAAGGCTCCCCGAAAGCCCCTAAATCAAAAGATTTGTCACCCTGTAGAAACACAGAAAAAAAGTACGTGTTATTTCTATCTGTTTATGTTAGAATTCTACTTTTCTTTGGAGACAACGTTTGGAGAAAATACTGTTACTTCCTTTGTGAGAAATTCGGTTTTACGGAAAGCCTGTCATTTGTTGATGGTCCCTAAAACACGCTGGCGGCTCCAGTGCGAAAATCTGTCGAATATCCAACTTAAACCTGATTTCACGTACTTAAACCTGATTTCACGTACTTAAACCTTCTACGTGGTTTGGGCCCATAATATGGCGACGCCTCCACGACCATGGCATTTGGAGGGGGTGTAGGGTGCAGTTTGCAGTGATGGTAAACTCGAATCTTTTTACTGAATCGAGTTTGAATGAGTCACTCACCAAAGTAAATCAGGCTTTCAAGTCTTTTTTGGATGTGTCTCCCCTTGAAAGGAAAACTGTCTTGTAAAGCTGGTATTTGGCATGTGCTGGACTAGTCATTTCAAAATGCACCCATATATAACTTCTTCTGCAACTATCCATTAGTTTTTACTTTTACCATGAAGCTGAGTGGGCCGCAAATGAGGATTTAACACCTCTTGCACATTTAAGTCAAATAGGCTATAAAAATAAAAACATACAACCATCTTCATTTTTAATAATTCAGATTGTTTTCATCCCAAATATGGCAAACATCTATTTTCCAACCTCAGGGAGGGAAATGGTGAAAGTTTGGTGAAGAAAAACGAGCTGCTGCTTTTCCCTCCATTACAACAATTAATACGTTTCTATAAGTGCAGTCGGAGTCTTAGTTAGCTCTGTAGTAGGGATGAAGAATCGTAATTCACGAGTCAGTAAAGTGATTCTCGCGTACTGAACGATTCGTTCATGACTCGCACACACATGCCGTTTGGGATTGGGCCGTGTCCTCCTGCCCGCACTGGCTAAAGCTGAGAAATTCTCTGGTTGTGTGATTTGTCACGTCGAGTCTGCAGAGACACACACGGTAAATCCTTCTGTTAATGTTCTTCAGACGGTAGATCGGTGTCTGTCCCGTTTCCAGCCAGCTAGCAGCTAGCTAGCTTATAAGCTAGCTGCTAGCTCGTTGCTGCTCACTGCAGAAACTTTGCTCAGGAATTTATCTTGTGGGTTGCAGCCCATCTGAAAATGGCCCAGCCGCTTCTGGACACGATGCCCGGAGCCTCTACAGGGACCGTGGTGGTCTCAGATCCCCTGAACTTCTGGGCTGGGGAACGGGTGAAGCCCAGACAGGAGAAGGACGCCGAGCCGGTGTTCGAGCCCGCAACCGGTGAGTAGAACCCTTTCGGGCTGTGAAGGATGGATGGGCTCATTAAGAAGCATGTGAAGTTGATTTTAGGTCGTTTCTGGATTTGGTGAACAAAGTAACTGAGATAGTCGAGTTGTCTTTTGTGCTGCAGTAGTTATTGATTGAACATGTGAACTCTGGCCTACAGGACGGGTTCTGTGTCAGATGGTTCCGTGTGGGCCTGAGGAGGTGGATGCAGCCGTACGCAGCGCCCACGCCGCCTACCTGAAGTGGAGCAAGATGGCAGGTATGGAGAGGGCTCGGGTGATGCTGGAGGCTGCTCGGATCATCAGGGTGAGACGCCTGCAAACACACTGGAAGTTTCTTTCTTTTCATTTAAAAGGCTTATTGATAAGAACAGAGAAAAAATGCAGAGTGTAAACGTGTAAATGTTCATGAGGTAAAATCCTGTCTGTGTGTGAAGAAGATCCGTATGAAACTGTTAGATGACGTAAAACCCGGTGAGAACAAACAGGAGCTTCGTTGTTGGAGCAAATTTCTGGAACATGAGATGAAGTCATGTGAAAATCACATTTCAAACTAAAGTACAGAAGAAGGCCTTAATGGAAGCAGGAAGGAGACACGTGGGTTTCTTCATGTTGGAGGAACAGGAATATGAATTTTGTGTTTCAGGTAGGATTTATTTAGTTGTACATTACATATTCAGTATATCACCACTAAACCAAAAATAGTGGAAGGGGTGGAACTCCAGCGGTTCTTTGTTGGGCCTCCTTCTGTTTTGGACTACAAGGATTTCAAGGAAATTTTGGTTTTAAGTTTTGTTTTTCTTGTTTTGTTATTATTGTTTAGGCATTAAGTTACTCCAGTTCATATGTTGTAGTTACCTATATTAGTAATAATCAATATTAGTAGTAATCTCTTATGTTTTCCTTGAGGCTCTAAATCACCTCCTCAAATAATATCATCAAATCACTTGGATCAGATGAATTCGTTAGAGGATCATTCTCGCTAATAGTTCTCGGAGGAATGGGAAACTTTAGCAGAGCTGCTGTAGTTTTGGAAATGAAAGGATCTCCCTGTCAGGCCTGGAAACATTAAACTGACCGTGTTTTGTCTATTTTTAGTGTGAAATGTTTCCGTGCAGGTAAAGACCGTCTCATCAGTTCATGTTATATGCCTGATGTTTTTCCTTCCAGTCGACCATAAGCAGATTTTCCTCTCTTCACCGTAACTCTGTGGTTCTGTGTGACGGCTCAGCACAAACCTGAAACTGGTCTGTGTGAAGGGCAGAGAAGTTTGGTGGTGTTATTGCGCAACATAAATAGTTGCATAATGACACTAGTTATTCATTACAGGAGAAATCTGCCCTCTCCTTGACCCCGCCGGCCTTCATTTCACCACAATCAGCCTTTTATGTCTGTGTTACACAATAGTAACACGAGATTCCTGCAAAGCGCCATTTTAAAGCTGCTTCCATTTCTTCTTATTTACTCCTGTTAACAACAGGAGAGAAGGGAGAAGATTGCAAAGCTAGAGGTGATCAACAACGGGAAGTCCATCACTGAAGCTCTGGTGGATATAGACATCGCCTGGCAGTGCATCGAGTATTACGCCGGCCTGGCTGGGACGCTGGCAGGTGGGTGCTGAAACATCTGGATGTTTCCAGATGTTCTCATGTTCTAACCATAGACTGTATATAAAAGATGGGCAGAGCCTCTGTGACATCACCCGTAGGTAAGAGCTGAATTGAAGCTCATTGGGCATTTCCCACTGTTGCCATCTTGGTAGCGTCACGCGTGTCGCTAGTCCTGGAAAATCCAAAAATGGGCAAAGAGGTGGAGCTGGGAGGGGGACTGTGAGCCTGCGGGTGGATGATTGACAGCCATCAAACTCCGAGCTGCCTGTAGCTAAGAGCTAACTGAGCTAACGGTAGCTAACCAGCTAACGGAGGCAGGCGGGCTAAAGCTAAGGCATACTGTTAGCCGGCTAAAAACCGCAGCTGTGCTGCGCTCTCCCTTCTTGCCACGGATATTGGATTCCTGTCAATCAAAAGGACACGCCCCCTAATTTTGCCGAATTTTGTGATTAAATAACATCCAAATGGATGAGTTAGAAACAAATTTACCCCCCTCACAGTTGCCATGAAGGTAAACGTAACCTATTAATCCTAAAATGGATTTTTGTACCAGGCTTTAAACATGTTTATTTCTGCTGTGAAGTTGGTCTTTTTAACATGGGAGTCTATGGGGATTTGCTCTGTTTTGGAGCCCCTAGTGGACGAGGGGGGAACTGCAATTTTTAGCACTTTTGCATAGGCTTCACATTTTACCGTCGGAGGCTGCTGCTTGGTTTTAACGCAGCGTTGCTGATGTGAATGCAGGTCAGCACATCCAGCTTCCAGGAGGAGCGTTTGCCTACACCAGGAGGGAGCCCCTGGGGGTGTGCGTGGGGATCGGTGCATGGAACTACCCCTTCCAGATCGCAACCTGGAAGTCTGCCCCTGCTCTGGCATGTGGTCTGTGTGCAGCAGCGTGTAGTCCAGCACACGTTCAGTCCATCACTGGCTCAGCGTCAGGGCTGACATTTTTGCTTTCTATGTCAGGTAACGCCATGGTCTTCAAACCCTCTCCCATGACCCCCGTGACTGCCGTCATCCTGGCAGAGATCTACAAAGAGGCAGGTGTTCCTGATGGACTCTTCTGTGTGGTCCAAGGTGGAGCAGAGACTGGAACCCTGCTGTGCCATCACCCCAAGGTCGCTAAAGTCTCCTTTACAGGCAGCGTGCCGACAGGGAAGAAGGTACAGAGACCAGAACTCACCTCTAAAACCACCGCACCCTGTCCCAGTTCTAAACTTTTCTATGTCAGGAAATGAGGATTCTATGATCCACCTTGGTCTAGTTTATAATAAACCACTTAATACAGTAAAGACCAAGCTAAGGAAAAACCACTAGACTAGTTCTGATTCAGTCGCCCATTCTGAGCTGCACAAGACTGTGGAGAGGAAAGCCTCAGAACCAGGAAGAAAAACCTCCATCAGGACCAGAACCAGGAAGGAAACGCTCCATCAGGACCAGGAAGGAAAACCCCCATCAGGACCAGAACCAGGAAGGAAACGCTCCATCAGGACCAGGAAGGAAAACCTCCATCAGGACCAGGAAGGAAAACCTCCATCAGGACCAGAACCAGGAAGGAAACGCTCCATCAGGACCAGAACCAGGAAGGAAAACCTCCATCAGGACCAGAACCAGGAAGGAAACGCTCCATCAGGACCAGGAAGGAAAACCCCCATCAGGACCAGAACCAGGAAGGAAACGCTCCATCAGGACCAGGAAGGAAAACCCCCGTCAGGACCAGAACCAGGAAGGAAACGCTCCATCAGGACCAGAACCAGGAAGGAAAACCTCCATCAGGACCAGAACCAGGAAGGAAACGCTCCATCAGGACCAGGAAGGAAAACCCCCATCAGGACCAGAACCAGGAAGGAAACGCTCCATCAGGACCAGAACCAGGAAGGAAAACCTCCATCAGGACCAGAACCAGGAAGGAAACGCTCCATCAGGACCAGAACCAGGAAGGAAAACCTCCATCAGGACCAGAACCAGGAAGGAAACGCTCCATCAGGACCAGAACCAGGAAGGAAAACCTCCATCAGGACCAGAACCAGGAAGGAAACGCTCCATCAGGACCAGGAAGGAAAACCCCCATCAGGACCAGAACCAGGAAGGAAACGCTCCATCAGGACCAGGAAGGAAAACCCCCGTCAGGACCAGAACCAGGCGGGAAACGCTCCATCAGGACCAGGAAGGAAAACCTCCATCAGGACCAGAATCAGGAAGGAAATGCTCCATCAGGACCAGAACCAGAAAGGAATACCTCCATCAGAACCAGGACTAGGAAGGAAAACCTTCATCAGAGACAGAAAACCTCCATCAGAGACAGAAAACCTCCACCACGGACAGAAAGCCTCCATCAGGACCAGAACCAGGAGGGAAACGCTCCATCAGGACCAGGAAGGAAAACCTCCATCAGGACCAGAACCAGGAAGGAAACGCTCCATCAGGACCAGGAAGGAAAACCTCCATCAGGACCAGAACCAGGAAGGAAATGCTCCATCAGGACCAGGAAGGAAAAACCCCATCAGGACCAGAACCAGGAAGGAAACGCTCCATCAGGACCAGAACCAGGAAGGAAAACCTCCATCAGGACCAGAACCAGGAAGGAAAACCTCCATCAGGACCAGAACCAGGAAGGAAAACCTTCATCAGGACCAGGAAGGAAAACCTCCATCAAGACCAGAACTAGGAAGGAAAACCTCCATCAAGACCAGAACTAGGAAGGAAAACCTTCATCAGGACCAGGAAGGAAAACCTCCATCAGGACCAGAACCAGGAAGGAAAACCCCCATCAGGACCAGAACCAGGCGGGAAACGCTCCATCAGGACCAGGAAGGAAAACCTCCATCAGGACCAGAACCAGGAAGGAAACGCTCCATCAGGACCAGAACCAGGAAGGAAAACCTCCATCAGGACCAGAACCAGGAAGGAAACGCTCCATCAGGACCAGGAAGGAAAACCCCCATCAGGACCAGAACCAGGAAGGAAACGCTCCATCAGGACCAGGAAGGAAAACCCCCGTCAGGACCAGAACCAGGCGGGAAACGCTCCATCAGGACCAGGAAGGAAAACCTTCATCAGGACCAGAATCAGGAAGGAAACGCTCCATCAGGACCAGAACCAGAAAGGAATACCTCCATCAGAACCGTGACTAGGAAGGAAAACCTTCATCAGAGACAGAAAACCTCCATCAGAGACAGAAAACCTCCACCACGGACAGAAAGCCTCCATCAGGACCAGAACCAGGAGGGAAACGCTCCATCAGGACCAGGAAGGAAAACCTCCATCAGGACCAGAACCAGGAAGGAAAACCTCCATCAGGACCAGAACCAGGAAGGAAACGCTCCATCAGGACCAGAACCAGGAAGGAAATGCTCCATCAGGACCAGGAAGGAAAAACCCCATCAGGACCAGAACCAGGAAGGAAACGCTCCATCAGGACCAGAACCAGGAAGGAAAACCTCCATCAGGACCAGAACCAGGAAGG